>NC_086330.1:371342200-371527200 GCF_032445375.1 Bacillus rossius redtenbacheri
TTTTGGTGCAGTACTATTGACTATACGCAGTTCCACTAAACACGGGTGAAAAAATAAAAATAATAAATTTTAAAGATAAATATTAAATGTTGAATTGTTTTTATTTTTCCGCGTGCCACGCACAGTTTGTCGCACGGCCTACGAGCACGCCACACGCCGCCATACACACGTGCGGCACACAAGCTGCTGCTGCCAGTCTCGTGGTGTTAGCCACAGTATCTGCTTCGTCAGTGTCCGTAACAAAGTAAGTGCATGTGTGTGCGGTTACACACGATTCTGTGGTCAAAGTCTTCTAAAAAGAAAAGGCCGTAGTGATACTTCAAACCGAATATGAATCGCAAAGTACCGAGTTTGATTGACAAAATAAAAATTCTAGATTTACTTACAGATAGCTTGTCTTTTGTAGAAGCAGGGCCGCAGATACAGGAAAAAAAACGATTCTAGCATTCGTACAATAAAAAATAAAGAATCGTCTATCGTGTCAAGTGGTTAAACTTTATTATCCATGCTTACAGTAAATTATAAATGGTCACATGTGGGAAACAAAAATTGCGCTAATTTAATTTTAGCGCAATCAGTGACGCCGTATTAAAAACGCGTGTTAAACTTTGTCTTTACTTATTTCACCAAACGCTGTGTCGAGTTGCTGAGTGTGTGTGGCTCGGATCGGCAAGTGTTATATTCCCCAGCCTCTGTTTAAAGGTCGTCGGAGACCGCTACACATAAACATTTCCGGGACTTGTTTACTACCTCACGGCAAAAGTGGTACAGTATGGTTCACGTAAATATTGGACCACTGGGAATTCCTGGGCAAAGATTAAAAATACGCTAGCCGATTTACTTTACTATTTAATGTTAAAACATTATACCAAAGTAAAAAGATGAACTTGTATAATACAATGAATTACCCAATAATATTACGTCTGTAGGTTTAAGTTTGTAACAAAACATTTATATACAGATGTCCAGTAAAGTACCAATTAAGATTCTGGAGTGGAATTTTAAAACACCGGACTACCTGATTTTGCCTTGTACGCAGCGACGCTGCTCAGTAAAGTGACTCATGCTCTGCCTGTGTGCTGTGTGAACACATTCCCTCCCCCACTCCCCCTCGTGTTTCTGCCCACTCTAATCTCTACCTCTCTCCATGTTCTCGGCTCGTCTCTCCCTACCCAGCGCTTGCCGACAACCAAGCCTATCCAACATCAATCCCCAGCCGAGTCACGCTGGATAATGTTGCTGGACGGTGGGCTTTATCAGGTCCCCTGTCCGATGCTTCATTTGTGAGATAAAGCGACGTTAAGAACTAGTGTTTCAGAAAAAATCACTGGGCTGAATTGGACCATAATTTGAAAACCCTACAAGATAGAGGAATAATGTACGGAGATATCTTGTTTAGAATTTTACTGCGGACATTTTCTACGCCTAGGCTTTTTTCTGCCCGATGCTTAGTTTGTTAGTTACAACGCAAAATTATCCTAATCGGCTGTCAACCATTTATTCCATTATTATTATTCATTTCTGACTGGGGGACATGGTTTGACCCGCGATATACCCGATTCCGCGATAAATCGGGGGGCGGCGATATACCGGGAGTTTACTGTATATATAATGATGAATTCATATCTTTAATTAATATAATGCAATTATTTACACATTATGTATTTAAGTTTAATCTGACATTGTGCTGGTATGATAGATTGAATTTATAGTTTAAAACTAATTTATAGTTATTTGTAATAATTGTTACTTAATGGGAAATTATTTTCCCCTGGAGTATCGAAAGTATCGAAGTATCGAAGTATCGAACTGAAAAAACAATACAGAATCGAGTATCGAAAGTGTGGTATCGTCCACCTCTCTAGTACTACACTAAGACATGAATGAGGATTGCTGGGCCATTTATTTGGTACTATAAAAATTTTTAAAAACACAAAAAAAAAGTACTTCCATGAATTAGTCCAAACATTTTTTTTGTTTTCAAGTATTTTGAAGCTAACTTGGCGCAAAATCCTTACGGCGAATATACATTTTTAATTTCTGGTTTACCATTCTGAAAGGCTTACCACAGCCTCTTATCTTGCTTAGCCTTTGTGTTATTTATTTTTTACTACTAATTTTGTTCAAGATGGTTTCATTAATTAATTTTACTTAGTTTTGGTGTACCGTTTTTTTTATTTATTTACGTACAAGCTGAAAATCTACACTTTTAGCAAACATAACTTTGTGCCACCACTAACTTTGGTTCGCATATTAAATTTGCTATGAAAAGAAACACTTGTTTAGGAGTAAGCGCTAGTTGAAAGCGATTTGAAGGGCTGCGTAACATACAAAAAAATACCCTGAACAAAAAACAGAAGGTTAGGAAAGTCAGTTTTGGGTCAGGCCTTTAAAGGCTCCGAAACCGCAACTGAAAAATTCAGGAAACCGCACAGGCCTAATATTCATTCTATCTTGATGGGATTCATATAGTTGATAAACATGAGGTTAAATTCAACAAAAACTGATTGATACGATCGTCAGTAAGCACTATCTTGATGGGATTCATATAGTTGATAAACATGAGGTTAAATTCAACAAAACTGATAGATGCAATGATCATCTATAAGCACTATCTTGACGGGATTCATATAGTTGATAAACATGGGGTTAAATTGAACAAAACTGAATGATGCGATGATCACCAGTAAGCACTATCTTGATGGGATTCATACAGTTGATGAAAACATAAAATTAAATTTGACAAAAACTGATTGATGTGATGATCATCAGTAAGCACCATATTGATGGGATTCATATAGTTGATAAACATGAGGTTAATTCAACAATAACTGATTGATGCGATGATCATCAGTAAGCACTATATTGATGGGATTCATATAGTTGATAAACATGAGGTTAAATTCAACAAAAACTGATTGATGCAATGATCATCAGTAAGCACTATCTTGATTGGATTCAGGCGCGCAACAGGGGGGGGGGGGGGGGGCAAGGGTATTTTGCACCCCCCCCAACCTTGAAGTGGGGGCAAACGGGGGCAAAGAAAAAGCTGTGTAATCAATTTTTAGATAGTAAAACTGCTTAAATAGCACCATTTTCCACCTTGAAATACAAATTTTCCCGGGGGAGGACCCCCGGACACCCCGCTTCAATAGGGGGGATCGATGATTTTTTATAAAAAGGTATATTGCACCCCCTTTGGAAATTTAGTTGTTGCGCCCCTGATGGGAGTCATATAGTTGATAAACATTCAACCAGAACTGATTGACGGGCTGACCGGACCCGCGTGGCGGGACGCACCTCATGAAGGGCATGTGCTCCACCTCCACGGCGTGGCACACCAGCTGCCCGTCCGTGAGGGACAGCTTGAGCATGCGGGGCGCGGCCTTGGACTCCTCGTTGCTCCGGGGAGCCGACACGTTGCGCACCTTCTGCACCTGCACCACGACGCGGCCGGGGATCTGCGGGCAGCGCGCGCGTTCTTCGGTCCCGCTTACCCTCGACTGCAGCTCGCTCGCACAGTGGTGTATCTAAGGTGACTGGCGCCCCGGGCCAGACTTGTAAATGGCGCCCCCTCTTGGATTAAAACAGGGGGGGGGTTGTTGTTCAGTAACCGCGAAAACGTCGCGGCAGACACCCCCCCCCGCCCACCCTGCTCCGGCGCCCCGGGCGGGGGCCATCCCTGCCACCCGTCTGCTACGCCACTGCGCTCGCACACTCCTACCCCCACGCAGCTCCGGTTCTTCGCACCCAGAGATGATTCTAACAATACTTTTGCCAGCAATTTGACCATGCATTTTTTTCAGTAGGTAGGGACAAGAAAAATGACCATATGGTGAATTGTGATAAAAACGAAATTACTCAGCAAAGCATGCGTATAAAACATGTAACACCGAAATGCACATTACTACACCACTTGGCAAAAAAAATGTAATTAAAAACATGAACTCAATCAGCAATTTGATAATATTTAACTGAAAATACAGAAAATGTTATCTTTTAATAAAATAACAACATTGAACGTAATTTAATTAGAATGAATTTTGTTCCAAAATTTATTAGCTAAACTAATTGGAAAAAAAATTATTATTACATTGTCTCTTATTAACATGTATTTCCATAAATGACTTTGGCATATTTTTTTTTGAACACACAGAAAATTACAGATCTATTTTTATTTTTCTGAGTAGTGCTATTCTAGAAATTACTAATTATTTTACTAATAATTTTATTCTATAAATTCATTGTTTGTCAGTTAAATTGAGACTATTTTGGTACAATAAGTATTTAGAAATATTTTAATTTCACACTTGTTACATACTACACCACTTTTATGAATAAAGACAATGTATAAAATAAAAACAACAAAACAAAACTCCTGTTTTAAAACTGAAACTGGCCTAAAATAAAACCATAAAAATCTTGTCCCTACTTATACGTGGTGGCCAAAGTGCCTGCCAGAGAGGTCGTCAGACGGGAACCAGAGCGCGGAAGGAAACGCCCCAGGTAGGAATGAGCCCAGCTCTGGTCTCGAGTGATGTTGGGAGATCACCAGCAAAGAAAAAAGGTCAGACTGGGAGTGAAACATCTCGTTGCGAAGGCCATGTACTATTTAGAAGACATCTACAAATGTAACTTAACATTGATGATTATCAATCTTTCCAAAACAGGCTGTCCATAAATATAAATCTGTAGTAAAATTTACCTGACTTTGTCCTTGACAAGATTAACGGTTTGCCTTGACAAAATTTTTAAACATGATTTATATATTTTGCAATTTTATGAAAGAAATAAAGACAATCCAGCCTCCACCATCTCCCATAGCTGGTCTAGATCTCTCTCCACTTCCTGCATTTCAAACAGAAACCTAACATAAACCATTTGATAGTGTGTATGAAATACACCAACTATTACTATGGCCAAGATTATATCATTTTATTTTTAGGCTAATTTTGCTTTTAAGGCTAAGATCCTGAGTTTCTCCCGAGCACGCAAAGAAAGAACACAACACACGTAGTTCCAAAATTCTCAATAGAGAGCACTAGCTGTATGGATGAGCTATGGAGGGGTGTAGGGGGGTGGTGGTGGAGGAGTAGGAGGAAAGAACGCGCTTTTCTTAGAATTCCTTATCGCCCAGCGGAGTGTCATGTTCTTCAACGAGCCTTGAAAGGGGGGTGGGGGAAGCCAGCAAACTGCCTGCCTCGGAGAGAGGTAAGATCTCCGCTCGGTTTTCTCTGTCAATTCTCCCCAGACTTTGACCGCTCGACCCTCAGCGCGCAAGAGGATAAATATTACTATTTTTAGTATATTTCAGTTCTAAACCCGTAAGTAACCGTATGCAACCCAGCAGAATTATAATAAATCTTAATTTTGTGCATACATATGCAAACAAATTTAAAGAACACTTCATTTCTACGATAAACATATTGTACATTTTACCGCGGTGGGTTGGTGGCGAAACTGTTAGATTTGGTCTCTTCTGCAAGTTACGCAAGATCAAGTTTTTAGTTATTTATTATAACATATTTGACTAGTTTGACATGCTTATACTAAATAGGCTAATCCTTGAGATGACACAAGAACTCTCGTACACAGCTGACCACTACAATCAGTGAGGTTGGCCAATAATGCAGTTTTCCTTCCCGTAAAAAAAAAATGTCTTGTTATATACTGTACGAAAAAGGGTTTGCGCTTTTACAGGTTTTCTTGCTTTACACATTTTGCCACAGATATATGATTGAACATCTAATTACGTGACTTTCTGTTGTAAAGTGGTATTTTTTGATATATGATTAAAATTTATAGTTTTCTGTACGACGATATAAAAATGACCTTTTTATACAATCAATTTATATTTGTAGGTGAATATATGTCCACAAAATATTGCAGCTTATTGCACTAATTTTAGTTGTTTGAATGTATTATGCATGTAAGTATGTATAGATGAGGATAGAGCTGAAGCATTTTTTGGTTTGCTTTTAGCCGACCTGCAGCTTGTGGCTTTCGATGACCCCTTCATTTTTATTTATCATGTATAATGTTTGAAATCTATGTCATTAGTTGCTCAATGACCCTGGCATTCGTCAAAAAAATTTTCTTTTAAAATACGTAATTAAAATTTACAAAATATGGTCTCGTGTAGTAATTTATTATTGCAACATAAATATTGGCTGTCGCATCTGATGAAATGGAGAGCGCCTTCATGCTATCCCTACGGGTGACGTCAACCATCACCGGTAGTTCTCCTTGTAGGTATTTATGTACTGCAGGTCGGACAGGCATGAAATAACATATGTTGTAATTAATATTAATTTTTCTATAGTTAAAATTTAACTCTGAAAGGGTCACAGACCTTTACCACAAACCGCCTTCGCTACCCAGTCAGAAGTGTCTGAATGAACATATGAAGGGAGTAGGCTAATCGTCATAAGTAACAAAATAATATTTCAGAGGTGGCTAGATAAAGTGATACGCGAAGAGTAGTAATTCCCCCCTTCCCAAACCGCTAAAAAAAACAATCAACACGTTAACACATGCAAAACACTGCTTCAGATCTAGGAAAAAGGTGTGCATAAATTACGACCACTGATGTAATACACGAAAATCAACCAGAGTCTAAGTGATTTGGAGCGAGGAATTAGTACAATAAATATAAGTAATGGACGTAGTTTTATAGTAACTTATACTCACGTTTTAGAAATTGTAATTGCTGCATGCCAAATTTACATTTTAAAATTACATAAAAAAGAAAAATCGAGAAACAGTAAAAATCAGTAAGCTTAGTATATAATTAAAAGTCTCTGGACAAATGAAAATAAAACAATTGGAGGACAAATTATTTATTAAATAGCAATGTATTAGACACATTTTGTAGAAAAATAATTACACATTCATTGCAAATTAATGAGAAATATTATTTTTTTCTTAGATGTACAAGTATTATTACATTACATTTTCAGCAACTGGTACACATAATTATGCTATGGGCCCTGTAAATGATACATTCTCACTTTTTAATCAAGAATACATACGAGCATAAACGTATGAGACCGATTGCTCTGACGTCACGGTGGCCATTTTTAGTGTCAATATTCCTCAAAAATGACTCAAAATTCCTGTACCGCCGAGGTCATGACCTTGACAATTAGGATGACATCACCGCCATTGTGAATTATGTCGTAACTGTTGCAATTATCACTACGCCTACCATTTTGAAAATACGTGATTTTTATGCTAGAAAATCGGGAAAAACTTTAAAATTTATAAAATAATTTAATTAGCAAATTTAAATAAAAAATATTTAAACACACCGTTGCAAATATCGTTATGGCCACCATATTGGATTCTAGAAATGTTGCATGTTTCGTTATGCCCGCCATATTGGATGTGTATAACGCCATCATTGCACTTTTCGTTACGCCCGCCATCTTGAATTATAGATATTTGCGATTTTTGTTACGACCTCCATCTTGAAAAACCGTAATTATTGTCCAAAAAATACATTGTTTTTAAAATTTATAAAAAATAAAAATTTAAATAATATCACTTAGCCATCTTGGATTATGAGATCACTACCATCATCTTGAAAATCCGTATTTATTTTCAGATTTTAATAAGAAAAGATTTAAAATTTATAAAAAAATTAATCTAAATTTAATAAAGTATCATTTAAAAACGCACTTACAAAATGAAGCTCGGAGTCCTCGGTTCGAACCCGGTGAGTGCAAAAAATAATAAAAAAGGCACCGATCCTTCCTCCATGTAAGCCGCCGTCAGAATGACTTCCCACCACTAATGCTAATGCAGTATTTTTTTTTGCGGTTCTCTGCATGTGTATTTTTTGGTTGTTTCTGGATCGATAATGAAGTTTTTTTTCATGTTGTTTTGATATATAAAATGGATACAAAGATAAAAATACAAGGAACAGGATGAATCTTAACTACTCTTTGGTAGTGACTGAAGTGGTTTATTCATTTAAATACTTACTGTTCATTTTTTTTATTTGAATTTGTTTATAACTCTAAAAATTAATGCCGCAATTAATAGAGTGATTATAAAAATGCTGTTTGTATGCAATTGTATTGGCATGAATTTGCTAGCCTTTAAATCATTGACATAAAAGTAATATTTTTTTTAGTTAGGTAGATTTCGGAGAAAGACTTCCTATTGTAGCAGTTACCACTGTGTGACTTCCGGAAAAATTCTACAAACTTTTCCGTTACATAGTTCAGTGTCCCCAAAATCATAATCTCAAAACATTTTTATATACAGTAAAATACCGATATAACGAACTTCACATTAACGAAAATTTCACTTTAACGAATGATTTGAAATTCCCCTCCAATGACTGTACACATACAAGGTTAAAATATTTCAAATTTACGAAATAGATTTTCGTTACAACGAAAGCATTTTACCGGTTTTCTTCGTCAATATCATGCACATTTACCGACTATTTCGTCTATGCATCAAAATATTTACTTACTGTCGTTCTCTTGGCATAATTTTAATGATTCAAACATTTAACGGCTTTATTTTGTTGTCTATTTACATTGAAAACGGCATTGCCAAGTTTGATGTGCATTTGTTTTCTTTTTTTTTCTACCCAAGGTATGGCCAACTGCTTTTATTCACGGCCATAGACTTAAAAAATACGTTACTACGTAGTAGTAGGAACTGTTTGTTTGGATGTGCGCACTTCAAGTATTTTATTTGTGGCGAGATATGGCCAACGGCTTTTCCGTAGCGGCAACATTTATGAAAAACTTACACAAAGTTAATTCACTGGAAAACTAGATGCCGCTAAAACTGGCATTATCAGCGACTCAATGGTTTCCATCTTCTGCACATATCGTTCAATCTTTGGTCTGTTCGGTTTCCGTTTTCGTTATTGATTGTTTACATTTTGTTGCCATCAGTGAATTTCAGTGACGCGCGGTATTTATTTATGCATTTTTTATTTTTCTAAACAAGTTTCAGTTTAATTTTTATCATCATGGACGATAAAAAAAAACGGAAACAGTATTCTTTAAAAGAAAAAATGGAAATCTTGAAGGAAGTGAACAAGGCACAAAAAAATCGCACGTGGCCAAGCAGTTTGGTTTGGCACCCTCTACACTCTCTACAATACTAAAAGAACGGGGGAAGATTGTGAAGATGTACGAACAATCATCGCTCAGTTCCAATCGCAAAAGACTGCGGCAAGGCACAAATAAAGACCTGGAAGAGGCGTTAAACAATTGGTTAACTGACACTAGGGTGCAAAACATCCCAGTTACAGGCCCTATGCTACAGGCCAAAGCCAAACAGTTTGCTTCTTTGATGGACGTTCCCAACTTTCAGGCAAGTTCTGGATGGCTGCATCGTTTTCGAGAACGTTACGGAATATCTTGGAATGTTGTATCAGGTGAGGAACGAGATGCAGTCCAATCAGCTGCAGAAAAATGGAAACTAGAAAAACTTAATGAAATTTTGGAAGCATACTCTCCTGAAGACATCTTTAATGCAGATGAAACTGCTTACTTTTACAAACTTCTTCCCAACAAAACAATGTCGCACAAAGGAGAAAAATGCTCCGGTGGCAAACGAGCTAAAGATAGGTTATTAGTAATGTTTTGTTGTAATGCTACTGGTACTACAAAGTTACGACCCTTAATTATAGGAAAGTACAAAAATCCTAGATGCTTAAAAGGTGTGGCATCTCTTCCTGCTGACTATGTCAGTAACAGCCGTGCATGGATGTCGAAAGATGTATTTTCCAACTGGCTAATTAAAACTGATAAAGAAATGCAAAAGCAGAAAAGAAAAATTATCATTTTGGTGGACAACCGTGCTGCTCACATTGTTGATGTACGGCTTGAGAACATCAAACTGAAATTTCTGCCTCCAAATTGCACATCAGTGTTGCAACCATTAGACCAAGGCATTATTCAGAATGCGAAAGTCCACTTTCGAAAACGTCTTGTCGAGAGGATACTAATCAACATCAAATTGAAGCTGTCCACCAACATCGATGTCTGCCAAGCAATTCAACTAATAACTGGTGGTTGGTGGAATGTGAAGAAAGAAACCATCGTAAACTGTTGGCGGAAATCAGGAATAACACGGGTGAGTGGCAGCATTACCCAGGGCGAGACAAGTGAACCAAATTCTAGTGAAGAGAGCATTCCTTCAGAACTTTGGCAAGAAGCTGCTGAAACTTTGCAGTTTAACGTTTCCTTTGAAGAGTATGTGTCCGTTGACAATGAAGTTGAAACAACACCACATTTGACTGACAGTGAAATAGTTAACCAAGTAACCCAAAAGGAGGCAGCAGACAGTGAATCTTCTGATGATGAAAATGAAGAAGAGCCAATCACCTCAAAAGAAGCTGTAGTTTCTTTTGAAAAGTTGTCGAAGTTTATTTCCAAAACTGAAAATGTACCAAATAATGTGTTGCAGTCATTACATATTATGAAACAATTTTTACAGCAAACTTTTATAAGTAAGAACAGGCAGACAAAAATTTTTCAATTTTTTGACCAGTCAAAGTCTGTCTGAATAGTTATTTAAATTCACAGGATTTATTATTTCATTCAGTGTGAATGTTGATTCTTTAGGTACTCGTTTCTTATTTATTAAACTAGCAATTTTTTTTAAATTAGTGATTAGATATTTCATTATAAATATTTGCAAGATCATATGAATGCAGCTTATGTACAGAATGTTGTTAAAAAAATGTTGTATCATACATATTATATTCTTTTACAGAGATTGAAATTATTTAATGTTTTTCTCAAAATAAACCACTAACCCTGTAGCATAATGCAGCTCAGATAATTGACGATTATAAGGGTAGGTACATATAGTTTTATTTTGTTTTGGCATTGCATTCTGTAGTATGGGAATAGTATATGTACGTTGGGATATTTCAGTTTAAAGAAATTTCAGTATAAAGAACAAAATCTCTTGCTTTATAAGACTTTGTTATAACGAGATTTAACTGTATATATATATACATAACATAAATTTTTATGAATATGATAACTACGCAATTTTGCACAAAGCATTTCCAAATTAATAAAAAAAGAGAGAACTCTTAGTCGAGTTTGTTAATGGCAAATATCTGACCAATGGGGCAGAAATGGGGAAGGTTTTTTTTTTAAATAGGTATTTTGCTATAACCCCCGCATCCGTATGAAGAGTTATTATATATCTCTATAAATTTATACCAAAAACCTTTTGTCAAAATAACTGCAAGGTTAAATAAAAATGGCTTAGAGGACAAAAAAATTTCTTCACTTTCTTAGCAGGCACGCCATCAAATCAGTTCAAATTGTTTGTAAACTTTAGATGTGTTCTAAAAAAGGTTTATAAAGCGATTTTTGATAAGTCTAAACATTGTTGCGGGAGTTCAAACGAGTTGAATTGAAATACAAACAAAAATTATAACATTTTTGCCACATGAAATATAAAATACATTCTTATTTTCTGCAATCTTAATAAATAGTATCTACAACTTTCGTCTGAAATAATACTTTATACAACCAACCAATACTGTAAGGGATTGTAAAAAAACAGTGGCTAAAGAATAGAACATTTCTTAACTACCGTACTAAATTCACTACCAAATATGATACAATTGATCGAAAATCTAAATAGTATCTAAAACGTTTCTCTGAAACAAACTTTCGTACATTTGAGAATATTTGTTTTTTTTTTAAGGAATTATGTTGGCGTCATCCGCAAAGCTAATGAGATACACATTTTTACTGATTCTTCCGCAACATTCACGTACCTAATCAATAATAGGAAAGGACAATGCTTCCTTGGGAAACCCCGATATTTGCTGTTTGGATATCAGAATTGACAATGTGGACCTACATCATTCAGGCTGAGCAGAATGGGTACTATATGCTTGATGTCATTAAGATAAAACTGAAATAATTGGTGTGTTTTTAAACTATTCCCAGTTAAAATAATGTTTTTATTCAACATTATATTTTTATTAATCGTGTCAAATCGTGTTAGATGCTTTACAAAAAATTCCTATTGATTCATCATCAATAGCCTTGTATCCAGGGGCGCAACAACAAAATTTCAAAAGGGGGGGCAATATACCTTTTTATAAAGAATCATCGATCCCCCCCTATTGAAATGTGCGGTGGGGGGTCCTCCCCCGGGAAAATTTGTATTTCAAGGTGGAAAATGGTGCTATTTAAGCGGTTTCCCCCGTTTGCTCCCACTTCTAGGTTTCAGAGGGGGGGCAAAATACCCTTGCCCCCCCTGTTGTTGCGCCCCTGCTTGTATCGGTATCTTTTACTAAAAAAAATCAGCAAAATCTGTTTCAGTGCTTCTGGCTGTTGTAAATTTGATAGTATTTTATCATTTTCATACATATAATTTTAACACATTGTTAAAATATTATTGCGAAACTGGACGTAACTGCTATCAGACAATAATTTTATATATTTGATTTATTACCTTTCTTATGCAGAGAAATAGTTATTGCAATTCGAAAATATTATGGAAAGATTCCAGTAGTAAAAGATGAGTTTATTAAAGGAAATAAAGGAAGGTATATACCATTAGAAAACCAACAAACTATAAAAAAATTAAATTATAAAAATTAAAAATTACTTTACTACACAAAAATCACAAATTTAAAAATTGCCAAAATTACAATAACATTCCAAATATTGCGTGACCTGATACAGAGCGGACCATGGGACGAAAGAGGACGCGTGTTGCTGTCGAAAGTAAAATAAAGACATTTATGCGGTTTTGAAACCAAATAATTAAAATGTGTTAGCAAACACTGCACGCTTGTAAGCGCACAACTGCTAAGTTGGTATGACACAGTTTTGTTAGTGCTTCTTTCAGAAAAGATACCTAATTTTATTATGTATAATATATTTTGAATGTATATTATATAATAGGTCACGTTTGATTCACGCAATATGACTATTATTATAAAAACAATAAATTTTGCCATGATAGTTAATAAAATGTTTACATTTAAAGTTCTACAGAGTATCGTTAAATCACATCTGTGAAATATTAGGAAATAAATTTTTCATTGCTCAATATAGTTCGAAGGAAATGGAAGAGTTTTCGTCAATTGGCTTCTTTCTATCTTCAAAACACAATTAGGCTACTTACTGTCACCGAAACCAGTTTTGAAGTCGAACGTTTAAAATAAATTTTATTCCCGCAACAACTCCTCTGCGATGGTTGGAGCGGGCAAACTCTAAACTCATCGTGCCTGACATCTAGCGGCGTAATGCTGAACTAACACATCATTCGTCCATTTCAAGAGCTACACGTGTCTGTTAAATAACAAGTTTTAAACTAAAATTATTTAAATTCTGTACGTAATGTTTTAGTTTTGGCCTACAGGAATTGTAAAGGATACTCAATTTGATTTATATGTAAAATAAAGACTGTGTACAGTTATTTTAAATATGAAATACTTAGTTTTAAAAATTTCTTAATTAAAATTTAGTAAAAAATTAATTTTTGATAAATTTTTTTTCTACCACAATTGCAAAAATCAAAGCTTGATTTTATAATGCTGTAATTTACATTTTTTTTACAGACAGTGCTATTCATGGGATAAATAATTTCCCTCGTGCCTGCAAAACTATGGATCTTGGCCTTAAAAACAGGAGATTTCAGTGTTATTATTTTTATTTTTTATATTTTTTCTTCACCTACCATTTCCATTCTGGTAGTATCTATCTTTGTTAAATTTTATTCAATTTAAAAAAATTGTTTTATGTTAAATTTTTTAAAATTTATCTACATGTAAATCAATATTCCTACAATGTAAATAACCAAAACTGGTTTAGAAAAAGTTAGGGTAGAAACGAAACACGGATGTACTGCATACTCACGCTGTCCAGCTTGTTCTTGTGCATGTCCTCGGGGAAGGCCCCGCCCCCAATGTCCCGGAGGTCGATCTGCAACACCCCAGCGATGCCGTTCAGAACTAGCGACACCACGCAAATATTACACTCCATGGTCGTTGCAAGGGATCAAATCTGATGTGCCAAATATAAAATCATGAATATTGATGAAGCAAAATAACAAAAAAGCTTTCACAGTACTGTCACGTTGTTAAAGCTGTGATCTTCCAAGGAAAAGAGGCCTAGCTGAGTTTTCAGATTAAAGATAAATTTTCTTTGCGTTGTCCAGTAATATTAAAAAATAACTCATAAACCTACTTCAAATCCTAGTTTCATTGAAACAAATATAAAAAAACTACGTAATTCTTAAAGCTTATAAACAAATAAGACCAGTGGTACAAATTGATTCCAAGAATGCTGAGTGGCGCAGACGTTGTGCCGGTTATTAATCTTGTTTCGGTTTGCTAAACCTCACCAAGGTAAATTACGGCAGAAGATTCCAGGACCTTAGGCTCAATGGCACGGCACTTTGTTGTATTGAATAAATAATGAGTAGAGAGGAAATATGCCGACTGGGAAAACTACCGACAAAAGTTGATAACCTGTTAAGAATTTATATAGATAAGAAATTAAATAAAAAGGTTAGGTAATTGCAACATAAAATACACACTGATATCGGGTCAGCCATAACAAAACATATTTATTTAAAACACAATAAAGAGTATTAATTGAGTATTCGTACATTCAAAACAAAACGGGGCCCCAACATTTTTTTTTTTTTACTTAGTTACATCTTCACAATATGATTAATTAGTTACATTTTTCAAAATGATTATTACTTAGTTACATTTTCAAAATAATTAACGTAAATTTAAGATACAGAAAGAATTAAAATATTACTCAGGAATTAAATGTAGATTACGATGCCAAAGGGGTAGTTTGATGAAATAGTCGATGAAATTGCAAGATACGCGTGGCCGAAACAGGTTAACTACCCATGCTGCATGCTTAGGATTTAGTCGTCGAAAACTTTCCTGGGATATTTGTTGGCGGCTCCCATCGCCGTAGAACCACGGGACAAGCCCTGGGATGCCCAGATGTTATGGGCGAAGCTTATGGATCACACCTCAGGCATGGGGCAGCGAGAGGTCGCCAACTCCCGGACCGCTAATGCGGTAGTAAATACACAACTTTCGACATGGATGTCGATAGATACGTGACGAGCACAAAAATTTTGATGTCTACATTATGGCTGACAAAAACAGAAAGGAAAGTGCTACCTTTTCCTTTCCAATATGAAGATGACCATAGATATGACAATACATAGAGATGAGAAACTTAAAAAGTTACACTTTCCTGCACTTAAGTGCAATAACTCAATAATTAATCTTAACCACAATATTAATATAAACAAAAGGAAAAAGGAATTTATGATGTTTAAAGTCTTTTAAAGTCTTTTAAAGTCCATATGTTTTTCTTTTAAATCCACAAATCTTAACAAAGACATAAATATCTTTTAACAAAAAAAAAGATTTTTATACAAAAACAATTATTTCTTACAAATTGATACTTAAAATAATTATTATTTCATTATTCTTCAAATAATCAAAAGTTAAAAACAATGAGTTATTAAAAAAAGATATAAAAAAAAGTAGCCTCCCAGTTTGCATTTAATTAAACAACATATAAGCAATAATGGGCGCA
The DNA here is from genome assembly GCF_032445375.1 of Bacillus rossius redtenbacheri. Taxonomy (NCBI): domain Eukaryota; kingdom Metazoa; phylum Arthropoda; class Insecta; order Phasmatodea; family Bacillidae; genus Bacillus; species Bacillus rossius. Next base: position 371,357,791 of record NC_086330.1, read on the forward strand.
TGCCCACACAACAAGTGCACAACGGCACACACTCCCCCCCTCAAAGCACACCACAGCTGGCAGATGGCAATAGTGCACTAACTAAAAATATAATACCCATGAAAAAGGTAACACCCAAAAAAAAAACAAAATTAAGATTACACAAGATACAATTACTCCACGGTGGAGGATGATGCTAAGGGAATCAAGATAGTACCTGCAGGTATAGGAGAGGAAGAGACAGGAGGGTTGGTCGTTTGAGACCGAAACTTGAACCAAAGAGTAAGACTGAGAATAAAAATGGCAAAGCCAACCAGAGCAGATAAGGATACAGCAACAATGTTAAGGTAGGAACTGGATTCAACTTGCTGGCGAGGTCGTAGAAGATTAATCACATCATGAAAAGATGCACCACTGGGTTGCGATATTATACTGATATCTTTAACAATGGAGTTATTTAAGGTTAAATTAGTGAATGGTGCAAAAGTCAACTTACTTACATTAAAATCTACTTTAGGAATATGTATAGTAGGCAATGTTAAATTGAAAGTCAAGGATGAACTAACAGAACCAAAAGTTCTAAAAAAAGGACTTACAATATCACAATGTGAGGCATTACTGATAAAACCACTACCGATTATTGGTATGGTAAACGGTGAAAGAGATTTGGTGGTCGTTCGACATAAAAAGGTAACATCAATGGATGTGTTGCTTGCAAAAATCCACAAAGAATTTGTCTTCAGGAAGAAAGGTAGTTGTAGGGAAACAATAGATTTATCACAAAATTCAAAGAAAGGTTTGCCAAGAAAAAGGTTAAATTCACAACTATTAACATGGGAATCAAAAAAAGGAAAAACAGAGGGACATAAAGTTATGCCATGTTTTTTACAACCAGACAGAACATTAGTGTCAACAGTAGCAAAAAGTTTTCTGTCAGGACTAACTAACAGGATATCGTGAACCTTAAGTAACAGGTAATGGTTAATTTTGTGAAAGAAAAATGGAAAAGCAAAAACACGGTATGACTCAAAACTACTGTCCTTATTGGCAAGAGGTATGTTAATAACAACATTCAATGAACCATTAAAAATTACTGCTTGAACCGAACTAAGACCATAAAACATATATAGATTATCAAAAGAAACTGGAGCAAACATGTGTAAGGGTAAAGAGATTAAATGTTGAACCTTTTCTAGAATGTTGATAAAAACTTTTGGTTGCAACAAAACAGAGCTTAATTTGCCATGTACACTACTTTCAATGGCTTGCCTCAAATCAGAAAGTTCAACACGTGCAGTGGATAGGGCTTCACTAATTCTAAATAAAAGGGTATTTAAATCAACTCGCCAATTCACCAACATGATTTTATCCCAAATCTCATGAATTGTATTATTAAAAAGCTTAAAAAATGCATTGTGGCTATCAAGATAATGTTCAGCTAGATTTCTCACAAGTCTTGTGTTATTAATCACTCTTTCTTCTAAATGTTGCACAACAAACATATGGTTCACAACACTGGCCGAAATTTCATCCTGACTAAGTGATACTTCCTTGAGACGTTCTTCCAAACTAATTAAGTCATCATTGTCAAGAGTTCCAAAGACAGTTTTCAAAATTTTTCCACCGAAATTAAGCAAACCGCGTTTAGTGCGCAAATGTTTTCGAGGCAACAAAGAAGTCATTGCACTGGTCTCTGATTTATATGCGTTAAAATTACCTTCAAGTTGGTGGATCACAAAAGCAAAGTTTTCATTCCATGAATCGTTTTCCATAAGGTGCACATTGTTTACTTTAATTATGTCATTTAACGCCACCTCCAATTGATTACTTTGGTTTTCCAATTGTATCAAGTCAAAATTCAACACTACGGAATAGAAATTGTCTGAGAACAACAGTGGATCTTCCTTTTCAAAAATAATACCAGAGTTGAGAGGGTTTACCGTAACATCGCTGAGAACCAAATAGAAGAGACACGAAAGAAGACTCCCCGCCCCGAACATGGCGAAGGTGCCCAACATCCCGGAGCAGACGGAAAAAATACACTAAAACACATAACCAAAAAAATATGTGGTCACAAACATATCGACCCGAGATCCCACATAACAACTGGAAAATATTAACCCAAGAAACAAACAAAAAAATTACCCTTACATGTAAATACAATAACATACTACATTATGCACCTAAACTTGTTCCCATGAAATGAGATTAAAAAAAGAATATATAAAAAAAAATGTTGCAACAACTTAAAAAACTAGTACCATGGTTTTTTATTTACTTATTTTTATGACTCGAGTTCAAAAGTTACAAGGGACTCAAAGACTAGGACACGTGGGTCATGAGTCCACGATCAACTGAGTCAAAGACCCAAATAACAAAACAATGCCAACAGTAGGACACAAAGTTAGGCGGCCGTTCCTAAACAATGCACACTTAAACTGAAGGCTGGGAATAATACCTTTTTAAATGGGAAATGTGAGCTCTCGTCACATAAACTCCCGTTTCAGGATTTACTAGACTAGCTGTAACAGGGGTAAGAAAGCGCTGGATCTGGTATGGACCTGACCAACGAAAAGACAATTTAGCCATTCTCTTATCAACTGCTTTGCTGGTAGGGTGTGCTTTGCACAAAACCAGATCACCTGGCCGAAAGGGATTTGCAATACGATTCTTGTTATACTTAATAAGACTTTTATCATGAGACCGCTTCAAATTCTTGAGGGCAGCTGCCCAAACTTCTTTAACACCTTGTGGATCCTGTGGTAACAAATCATTTAGACACCAAAGATTTGACAAAGGGTTATTTGGAGCAAAAGTAAACATTAAGTTAAATGGTGTAGATTTATGAGATTCATGGCGGGCATAATTGAAAGCCATTTGTAGCCAAACTAAATTCTTGTCCCAACTAGACTGGTCTTTCGCATGGAAAGCAATTAATGCTGAACGGAGATTACGATTGAATCTTTCCGCATGCGAAGGCGGAGGATAGTATGGAGACAAGGTAATGCGGCGTATGCCGTGGGTGAAACACATATTCTTAAATAATTTTGATGTAAACTGAGATCCGTTGTCAGAAACAATAGTAGATGGAATACCAAAATTTTGAAAAATCTGAGTTTGAAGAGCTTTGATAGTGGAAGGTGCATCCGCTTTTCGAAGTGGAATAAGCCAAACAAATTTGGAAAAGGCGTCAACACAAACTAACAACATATTATGCCCTTGCTTACTCCTTGGCAAAGGGCCAACAAAATCTATGAATAATTTCTGCATTGGCCGTTCAGCGACCTCTGATGCCAATAAACCCAAATGGGTATTTTGAGCAGGTTTGCTAAACGCACACAAGTAACATTTCTTAACTCGTTCTGAAATTTCACTGTGCATACCTTTCCACACAAAATGTTTCCTTATAGCCTCTATAGTTTTATAAATGCCAAGGTGTCCGCCAATAGGTGAGGAATGAAAATATTCAAATACAACTGGTTTCAGAATTTTAGGTAGCACAATACGTTTCTGGTTATTTCGAATTCTTGAATACAAGATACCTTTAGATAAAAAATATGGGCCCTGGGAAATGCCGGATCTTAAACTTGTTACAATTTTCTGCAGCTCTTCATCCTCTTCCTGATGAGCCTGAATTTTTTTGAACGCTAAGGGAAAATCGGTTAAGAGTACTTTACAATCAGCTTCATCTAGAGGTTTATCAACCTGAGTATCATTAAACATGCGTGAAAGGGTATCCGCAACTACATTCTGTGTTCCACGGATATGTTGAACTTTAAACTTTAATGAAGAAATTCTCATAACCCAACGACCAATTTTGCCTAGTTGACGTGGGTGAGCCAAAAGCCACGATAATGCTTGGTTATCGGTTTCCAACAAAAATTCTGCATGCTCTAAATAAGGTCTGAATTTATCGATACCAAAAACAACAGCCAAGCATTCCAATTCATAAATTGATGATTTCTTCTCCTGAAAAGTGAGTGTTCTGGATGCAAATGCAATAGGGTGTCTAACACCATCGAACTCTTGTGCCAAAACTGTGCCTATGGCTGAACTAGAAGCATCAGTTTGTAAAATAAAGGGTTTTGAAAAATCCGCCATGCGGAGGACAGGTGGACTCATAATATCCTGTTTCAAAGTTTCAAATGCCTTTTGTTGTTCTTCTCCCCATTCAAATTTCACATTCTTTTTTCGTAAGTGATTTAAAGGGACTGCCTTTTCCGCTAAATTAGGGATAAATTTTCCAAAGAACTGAATCATACCGATGAATCTGGCTATACCCTTGACATCACGGGGTGGTGGAAAATCTCTAATTGCTTTGGTACGTTCAGGGTCGATGGAAATGCCTTGAGAAGAAATTTTGTGACCTAGAAATGAAATTTCCTGAACTGAAAATTTAACCTTTTGGGGATTCACTGTTAAACCTGCCTTTTCCAAACGAGACAGTACTTCATTCAGGTGTTGGTAATGTTCCTCGAAACTTTCGGAATATACCACCAGATCATCCAAATAGTTGTAAACAAACTTAAATTTGATGTCATGAAAAATCTGATCCAACAATCGTGTGAGAACCTGTGCGCCTGTCGCAAGACCGAAAGGAACACGAGTGAATTGGTATAAATTCCACGGTACGCAAAAACTAGTAATTGGTTTTGACTCCTGTTTCAACGGAATTTGATGGTATGCTGAATTTAGATCAATGGTGGTAAAATATTTTGCTTTAGAAAACCAATGAAATGCCGAATGCAAATCAGGCAAAGGGACAGACTCAATTTCAATTTTTTGGTTAAGCTTACGAAAATCTACAACCATACGTTGTTTGCCATTAGGTTTAGGGACCAAAAATGCGGGACTCGCATACTGTGAAGTAGATTGTTCAATGACCCCTTTATCCAATAATTGTTGTACTTCCTGTCTCAAAAGATTCATTTGGGGAGGTGCAAGACGGTAAGGTTGACTTTTGACATAACTTTTATCATTAAGTTTGATTTCGTATTCCAACAGTTTGGTAAGCCCTAATTCTGAGGTTAGAACCTTAGGAAATTGTTTACACAAATTTTTGATAGCGATACGCTGTTGATGAGGTAAATGATCCAATGGGTCATGTTCTTTATTACTGTAGCTCTCTGTACTAATTTCTGCAAGGTTATCATGTTGCTGCTTGGTGCCCACAAAACTAATTTTAAAGTTAGGTTGAAACTTAAAAAAAACACTCTTTTCTTGCATATCTAGAACAAGTCCAGATTTGGACATAAAATCTGCTCCTAGAATAAAATCTAAAATCACCTCTTTAGAAACCAAACATGGAAACATCCAAGTAAAATGTGCAATTTTCAACTTGATAGTCGCACGACAAAATATGGGTAACACATCATTAGATGCAGTGTAACACTTGAAATCACCTTTCTCCACAAACTTGACTAGGTTAGCTGCTTTTAACTTAGAAAACAAATCATATGAAATAATGGAACGTGTGGATCCTGAATCTACAAGGGCTTCTTCCTCAAAATTATTGAAACTTACTGGTATACGAGGAACAGGTGCAGGAATTAAACCCACAAAATTAGGAAGACCAAGACTACCAATATGATCTGGGTTTCGCTTATAAGGAATTTGGATTCCAAAGTTTCTTTGAAAATGCCGGGCAGATTTGATTTGACGAAATAGGTGAGCATTGTATTGAGAATTATTGGCTTGTTTAGTTTTGCAGTGGAAGCCGCTCACTTTACTTCCCTGCTTTAAGCATTTTTTTGTTTTAGTTCCCTACACTCTTTTATTACATGCCCAGGCTTCTTACAAAAATGGCAGATAGGCCCATGATAAGTTTGATTCTGATTTCTTGGTGTATTATTCTGAAATCGTGAGTTTGAGGTCCTAAATACTGTATTATGGCTGGGATGCATTTCAGTACGCAGGTTAGAATAATACTTGAATTGTTTATTTCCAGGATACTGAGAAAACGACCCGTTTCTTTGATGATCCGCAAAGCGGACATTTTGGGAGTGAATGCACATCCTATCCAATTCAGAAAATGTACAAGGCTTAGTTAGAAAAACTAATCTGGACCGTTCATCAGGTGTGAGCCCATCTAGAATGGTGTTAATCACCTCCTGTTCACTAACTTGCAAACGAAAAATAGCAGCCGCCTCTTTTACCTCATTAACATAGGCTGCAAGATGTTCACCTGGCTTTTGTAATCTGTTGTAATTATTCAACTGTAGTTGGGTCAGTAGCCTAGATGGGATGAAGAAACTAAGTATGTCTTCATGATACTGATCGAATGAAAACATTTGTGTAATGGCCAACTGTGTCCTTTCAGCCAACGGACCAAGCGTAAAAGGGTATATAACCTCTAAAATCTGAGTTTCATGTATACTATTACTTTGTTTCAGTTTGACGATAAGCTTGAGAAAATTCAAAAAGGTAGGAATATGCAGACCATCAGTGGTCGGAAAATCCTTTAACATTTTTTCTAGCGGGTGAGTCAATTTACCAAAAACATTGGGCAATGAAGTGTTATGTGTTGTCACTGGGTGTGGTACACATGATGCGTTACTAAACGTAACACGAGAATTTGAACTCGTGGGTGGTGTCACCGTGGTGTAGGTTAGGTTAGGTAGATCAACCACAGGAGGATCGGAATTCACATGAGAAGGACCTGGAATAGGTGCAGTAGTCGGATGCTGCTTAGAGGCAGAGGGTAATGCTAGCCCAGCAAGACGGTCACAGACTTGTGTCATGGATGACACAGGATTCAGGTCTCTTAAAAGGGAAAAATCTAATTCTGATTTACTGACAAGTTCAAGTAGTTTCTTAACTTCTGCAAAAACATTTTTTAATGAGGCCACCTGGACCTCAGACAAAACAAGAGAATGTAACTCTAACAGGGATTGAACGCGTCGTTCCAAATGTCTCAACCTATTTCTCACTCTAGGCAAAGTAAGCGCAAAATTCTCATCATCAACAAGATTTGTCACTAACTCTTGTAACACAAGGATTTTACTTGAGACCAAATTAAATTCCTCATTAGGGTCAATGTCCTTTAAATTATCACTAACAACAGGCACATTATTCTGAAGGGCAGTGCGCAGAGATTTACGCAAAACAGCAGTTGTGGTGTTTTCACATGGTAGACCACGTGAAAGACACTCAAAAGTAAGTTCATCTTTTAACAAGAACTCAGGCACAATAGTAGACATCATGATAAACAAATAACTTACAAAACTTATACCAAGACCAAATTAACAAAACAAACTATTGCCATCCCCAAGCCATGCAAAACTCTGAGGCAGGGACACATGCAAGGAAAATAAAATATCCTACACATGCACAAGAAACACAACAAAGCAACATGACAGAACCACCAGCTCTGCTACCATCTTTGTGCCGGTTATTAATCTTGTTTCGGTTTGCTAAACCTCACCAAGGTAAATTACGGCAGAAGATTCCAGGACCTTAGGCTCAATGGCACGGCACTTTGTTGTATTGAATAAATAATGAGTAGAGAGGAAATATGCCGACTGGGAAAACTACCGACAAAAGTTGATAACCTGTTAAGAATTTATATAGATAAGAAATTAAATAAAAAGGTTAGGTAATTGCAACATAAAATACACACTGATATCGGGTCAGCCATAACAAAACATATTTATTTAAAACACAATAAAGAGTATTAATTGAGTATTCGTACATTCAAAACAAAACGGGGCCCCAACATTTTTTTTTTTTTACTTAGTTACATCTTCACAATATGATTAATTAGTTACATTTTTCAAAATGATTATTACTTAGTTACATTTTCAAAATAATTAACGTAAATTTAAGATACAGAAAGAATTAAAATATTACTCAGGAATTAAATGTAGATTACGATGCCAAAGGGGTAGTTTGATGAAATAGTCGATGAAATTGCAAGATACGCGTGGCCGAAACAGGTTAACTACCCATGCTGCATGCTTAGGATTTAGTCGTCGAAAACTTTCCTGGGATATTTGTTGGCGGCTCCCATCGCCGTAGAACCACGGGACAAGCCCTGGGATGCCCAGATGTTATGGGCGAAGCTTATGGATCACACCTCAGGCATGGGGCAGCGAGAGGTCGCCAACTCCCGGACCGCTAATGCGGTAGTAAATACACAACTTTCGACATGGATGTCGATAGATACGTGACGAGCACAAAAATTTTGATGTCTACATTATGGCTGACAAAAACAGAAAGGAAAGTGCTACCTTTTCCTTTCCAATATGAAGATGACCATAGATATGACAATACATAGAGATGAGAAACTTAAAAAGTTACACTTTCCTGCACTTAAGTGCAATAACTCAATAATTAATCTTAACCACAATATTAATATAAACAAAAGGAAAAAGGAATTTATGATGTTTAAAGTCTTTTAAAGTCCATATGTTTTTCTTTTAAATCCACAAATCTTAACAAAGACATAAATATCTTTTAACAAAAAAAAAGATTTTTATACAAAAACAATTATTTCTTACAAATTGATACTTAAAATAATTATTATTTCATTATTCTTCAAATAATCAAAAGTTAAAAACAATGAGTTATTAAAAAAAGATATAAAAAAAAGTAGCCTCCCAGTTTGCATTTAATTAAACAACATATAAGCAATAATGGGCGCATGCCCACACAACAAGTGCACGACGGCACAACGTAACTGCCGTAAGCACAGAGGTCACGAGTCACCGTGGGCTATGACAGAAGTGGGCGTAACTGCCGGCACTTCTGAGAAAATCATCCACCAGTCCGCAAAACACAAGAATGTATTTCATCCATAAATGGTTTGAATTTATTTCAGAAAATATTAATTAATTTTACCTGGCATTTCAAAATTCTCAATTTTGTTACGATTTTGACAGCCAAGAAACATGAAATGAGTTTTAGTGATAGAAATGCAAACCATATCATGAAGTAGCCAGTGGCATTGCAGTTAAACCTAAAAAGTTTCAGTTCTGCAATAAATTAAATTCTCCTTATTTGCACAACCCCAAAAAAGTTAAAAATGCAACTTTGGCAGCTAATTATGCATAATAAAGTATGCGTTGTATAAATTTTTCATTTCGTGAAAGTTAAACAATTGAAAAAGTCTAAAAGTTGATCAGTGATTAATATAAATAGTATAAAATCATGACCTAAAATGGGAGGCACGCCCTTAAGTTTCCTGTTTATAAGTTACCGCCATGTGTATCACGAGCCAGAACGGCCACTCACGTCAAGCGCCCGGGAGACGAGCTGCTTCACATCGGAGACTGCGCCCTTCTCGCTCAACTGGTCCACACCTTCCTCGGTCAGGTGCCTGCAACAACCACCACCACGCCCGCACGTACAGCACCGGCACGAAGCCTCACAGGAACGGAACCAAGTGGTAGCACGGCTCTCGCAGTTGCCTTGCTTAGAGCCCGTCTACAATAGTCCGAACCTGTGCGTGGTCCGTGTCCTTATCCGAATTTGAGTGACGTCACATTGTCTCACCGAAAACTTCCCTGTCCACAATTGCGATGTCCGATGTATTGATTTCTAAAGTTGTCACCAGAGCGCAGTAAATGTGCCAAACCAAATGTTTTTGTTTATTGTTTTGATGCTTTGTATGCAAGTTATAAGTGACTAACATCACCTTCCATTTCCTTCAATAACAAAAGCAAACACCACTTTTTCAAACGGGAACCGGGAATTCAAATATCGTTGAGTGTTCTGTTCTTTTTCTGTGTCCGAAGTACACAGGTTGGGACAAAAAGTTCAACTTGACGAATGTCTTCGAACCAGATAGGTTCGGACCTTCGCCCACTTGACGCATGACGTCAGAGAGTCACGTGGACCAATCAGCAACGAGTGTCCTTCGGACACAGTTTAGGACATTGCTATTGTAGACGGGCCATTACATGGACACACCCACTGTGTGCAGAACTTCAGAAGAACCCACCCAACTCAGAAAAACCAATCAAGATATTTAAGTGGTGCCTGCTCATGAAAAGCTTTGCTGGATATTATCAGGTCGAAATGGTAGTTCTGTTTCGGATTATCATTTGTAAACTGTATTTTTTTTTTAAAAATTGGCTAAAATGGTTTTAATCCGAATAATTTTTTTTTACACAAAATTATCAGTACAGTACAGCCTCTTTAGATCCCATAGGTAAATGCATCAACCTTTGTTTTCATTTCTGAGTCATTCCATGTTAAATCAAAACACTTTTAATAAAAATTTTATTTTACCTCACCATCTCAGATTTTGATGAAATTTTGCACAAATGTTACCTCCATACAGACTAACAAAAGTATAAAATTTTAGAATGATATATCCATCCGTTTGGAAAATATTGCTTTGTAAATTTTCGAAAAAACACTCATAAATGCACGACAGGCATATTTAAAATTACCATAACTCTTCTCCAAATTAAGTTAGAAAGGTGAGACAGGTGTCATTTTGCAGCATGTTGTATGGCCTTCCATGTGATATGTAACACAATAATGTCTATAAACAAAATAATTTTTAAAATTTCAATTTAAAATTTTGGAAAAAGTGCATTTTTAATTTTTTTCAAAAAATTCTATAATAAAATTTTTTGTACAAATATTAAATTGTCTACAAAGTTTCAAAGTGGAGAGTTACTGGGTTCATAGTAAAATTAATAGGTAATTGTAACCATATTTATACTTTACCCAATTATATTTAACCATTTTTATAATTATAATAAGTTATGTTGAAAGTATAAACACATAAAATTGATTAAAAATCACTAATAACACAATTGTAATTAATTCTAGTGCTACACTATGCTTGTCTCTGATACAGAATTTCAAAGATTAGTTCAGACAAGCATCCAGCTACTGGGGATTCCCCTCAATTTGCTTTGGGATTTCCCTAGCTTTGGGATTCCCCTTACTTTGGGATTCTCCTTGCATTGCCTTGGGATTCCCTTAGCTCTGCGATACTCTTGCTTTGCCCTGGGATTCCCCCCTAACTCTTTCAGAGTACTGTACAGTAGTGGTTTCAGCTAGTTTATGCTAGGAGTCTGTATTGTTCTGATGTAGTATCAAAGTTGTTCGTACAAGTATCAGTGCTATGCCTATATAAAAAGTGACCATTTGATTTATATTATTAGTGGAGTTTATGCATTCTGAATTGAGAATGTTGATATTTATTTTTAAAAAGGTAATGCATTCATCATAATAGTGACTGAAACCCTATGAAAAGGTGGGCAGTTTACGTAAAGAAATGGCCCTCAGTGAATCATTTTTGAAGTTATAGTGTTTTAATCCATTAAAAAAAGCAATCACAACATTAGGGAAAAAAGAAAATTAAGGAATGTTACTAGTTGGATGTGCAGTTTGTTTTCTGGATTGCCAAAGAGAGCAAAAATTTGTGATAGCTGTAGAATAGAAATTACAACATTACAAACTGCTGCTGCTGCTTCTTCTTCTACTCACCAGGATAACGAATCAAGTTCAGATTCTGATAAAATCCCAGTTTTTCTGCATCCTCAGAGGTGATTGGTTCATTAAATATTTCACTACAAGGGCTAGGAGAATCGCCTATTAATAGGAAAAAATTCAAATCAAAACGTTATGCAACCAGAAAAATTAAAACAATTGACTCCACAATCAAAAGGAAACTTTTTGAGTTGCCAGATAATTTCTCTGAGAATGATGGTGAAGATTTAGAGGAATCAGTTTTGCAACACATCAAAGACAATTTATTGAGTTCTACTAGTAGAAGTAAGAAGTTAATAATATTAACCTGTTTACCACCAAATTGGGGAGTTAGAAAAATAATGTGAGAGTTTGATGTGCCAAACTAAATGGTAGGACAATCAAAAAAACTCTTGGCTGAAAAAGGAATGTTAGAAAGTCCTAACCCCAAACCAGGCAAACACCTCTCAGAAGATGTAGTTGAAGCTGTCCATTTATTTTATGAAAATGATGAAGTCAGTAGAGCGATGCCTGGTGCTAAAGACTGCATAACAGTCACTGAAGACTGAACCTAATAAAAATAAATCAAAAATATCAATAAGACTTATTTTGTGCAATCTGAAAGAGGGATACACTTTATTCAAGCAGAAATTTCCAAATATTAAAATAAGTTTTTCAAAATTTGCGGAGCTTCGTCCAAAGCATTGCTTTTAGCGGGTTCTAGTGGGACACATGCAGTGTGTGTATGTACAATCCATCAAAATGTCAAATTGATGATTGAAAATGCAAGATTATGTGATTTAACAAATGGAGAATTAAAAACCTACAAACATTGCCTACCAAAAATGGTATACAATCCACCAACAATAGATAGCAATATTGGACATTGTGCATATTGTCCTGGTACTGCAGCAATACGGACCGTCCTTGAGAAGTCATTTGAAGAGCACCTGATACGAAAGATCACATTTCAGCAGTGGATTTCAGTTGACCGTTGCAATTTAGACACACTGCAGAAATCATCAGTTGATTTCATAGATTTACTCTGTGACAAGCTGTCACTCTTAGTCCGCCACGACTTTATTGCAAAACAACAAAATTTTATAGAATTTTTTGAAAAAAATTAAAAATGCACTTTTTCCAAAATTTTAAAAATTATTTTCTTTCTAGACATTATTGTGTTACATATCACATGGAAGGCCATACAACATGCTGCAAAATGACACCTGTCTCACCTTTCTAACTTAATTTGGAGAAGAGTTATGGTAATTTTAAAATATGCCTGTGGCCCGCCATTAACTAGTGTATTTACAGTATTACTACAGTTGTCAGCTTGAAAGAAAAATAAATCAAAGAATAAACACCAAAATTGTATTGCCAGTTCCTGACAGTAAGGAGGCATTCCATTGGGTAATCTGCTGTGCTCAAACAGAGCTAAAAAGTTTATATCAAATTATTTGATGGCAAAAACAGCTGAAACAAAGATGGCATCTTTCAGTTGCATCTCCTTGGAAGTAAAAAAATTTGAAAATCATCTGATGGTCAGGAGAGAGGAGTTTGAAAACTAAACTTCAAATTTGAATTTGAATTTTTTTCCCCTTCAAAAACTTACATTACTACTGACACACAAGACATAAGGGCATACATTAGTAGCCTTAGGTGATGCGACTTCTCATATTTTTTTTGTACCTTCGAGGAGAGGGGTAAATGAATACACTGCCTCTATTCCCCCCTGCCCCTTGTCAAGGCCACGGCTGATGCTGCTTTTAAGGAAATGCACAACAAAAATAACAATGATTCAGATACATCTCAGAAAAGTCTACAAAACTTTGCAACCTATGTTGTAGGTACATCTGGCAACAGTTCACATCAAAGCACGGACGGATTAAAATGTGTGAAAGATGAAAATGTTAAATAACTGAACAATATCACAGGTACAGCTAATTTAATATAAAAACCCAGCACCACTTATGTAAAATTGCTAAGTAATATCTGAAATTAACTTGCAAAGTCTCACCAATACAAGCTTGCATTAAAAAAATATGTTCCCAATCCTTAGGGGAGGCAAATAAATAATAGTGTATATAACTAACTATATATCTTTTTCAATAGCAGAATAAAATGCCACTATCTAGGAGGGGAGATAATTTGAACAAAATAAAATTTAAAAAAATAAGTAAATTTTGATCTTTACTTCCTGATATATTTTATTTATCGTGTTAAATACAAAGCTATAGGTAATTCTATTATTTCATTACCTGAAACAGAATTCCTTTACAATGGCATGTTCATGGAAGGATATAATTTTTTCCAAGTTGAATACTTGGAACAAAATGTTTGTATGTTGTCTGAAATGTGGATGTCAGCAGTTTTAAGCAGTTGCGAAGGTAGGGTTAATTAATGTTTCTTTGTATATTATAGTAGTGTTTATGGGTGAGTTATTTATTTAATTAGTATAAGTATCAGAGGTTAGATTTTCACAAGTGTTGCAGATTCTTGCAAAAAAAAAAGTTTGTTGGATTAGGTCAGCTGCATTAGTAAAAATTTTTATATGTAATGAATTATGCATATTAACACATACATGAGTTACTAACATTTATTATGAACTGAAGGGTGTATGCCAAAAATTTATTCAAATATATTTTGCTACAGTTTAAGTCAAATCAAAATCTATACCTATGTAAAACCCACAAACCCAATTTGAAAATATGTAATGCACTACCAAATAAGGTAAATTTAATCAAATACCACTGAATATAAATAATATTTATATACATCACCAAGCCATAAGAAAACTTTTGAGCATTTTTAAAGTTAGTAGGACTGCCAGACACGAGATGGCATTGCAATTGCCTCTTCAAGCTGGGAGCCCGTTGTGCGCTGGGCAGGGAAAGTATTGATTCATTCATTATTCCGTGATAATTTTTTTTCTGTCTTAGAAATATAGTTTGCTGGTTTCATGAATGGCCCTGGAGAAAACAGACCATGCAATAAGCTGCCCGCTTTCTCCTTGGGGATCCGAGTTCATGTTAATTGGCTTGACCTTTGATGATTCACATTTTGATATTTATTGTATATTAAAAACAGGAAAAACATCAATCACCAATGTTGCTTGTGTCTTGCTATTTCAGGTGTGTTAGTTTTTTAATCCAACACTGTTTTAAAAAAAAAACTAAACTACAAGCTGGGCAATAAAATTTTCAAAGGTTGAAGACCTTTACAAATTTCATTATAAAATAAAACGAAAACTTTCTACACATCAATCAAAAGAAATATTAAATTAGAATGGCTCGTTACATTAAGATATTGTTTTAGATGTTAATCTTCAGATTCTACCATAATACCTTAAAATATTTTGTATCTGAAGATCTTGTTTCCTGGAATTTGAAACAACAAAGTTTGACGTAACAAAATCAATCTGATATAAAAGTTATTTTTCTCACATTATTATGATTTGCTGTATAGGGCCTAAAGATGAAATAAGCATCATTACCAGAAATTTTTCTTTTAAAGCTTCCTAATTAAAAACAATTGTTAGGTATTAGACGTTATAGCCAAGCAAAAAAAAAAACTGTATCTTGTATAACTTACTTATAACTTTATTCAAATGAAAACAATACAATGAATGCTAAAACGTGATTAAAGTCATGATTCAAAGCTAACTTAAAAGACATGAAAAATTTTGTGATTGTAGACAGTGTTTTCATTAACTTTGAATAAGAAAAAAAAACTCTAATGCTAAATTTTTAGAGCATTTCCCAATGTTTTCCAATTCCCAACAAAAAAAATATTCAACAAATTATATTAAGTATATATGTAGTATAGAAATATATTTCATGGAAATGCCAGAATTCCATTTTATGATAATAATCAAAGAATTTGCTAGCATAAAATGGTTTGATTTTGGGTTGTTTTAAACATGCTTTATGGTTATTTTAAATATATCTACATAAGTAATTTACGAAAATTCAGCTTATTACATCTCTTCTTAGACTCATGTGAATGAATGCTCAAAAATAATTACGTATTAGCATTTATATTTAAGTTTTTATACACAGAATGACTTTTGATATTTTTTCACATATTCAATTCAAATCTTGCTAGATATATTGTTGAAAGTCTGAGAATTTTTTAACGATAAGCAATGAAGCTGCAATTTTTTTTTTCTTATATTAAGGTCTGACAAAAATTAAAAGGCAAAACAGGGAACAGACATGGAGAATTACAATAAAATTATTTAGTGACATGATATGGATTTTAAATATTTGGGGAAAAATATAAAATTAAATAAATCCTATCTCAAATAATTAAATCAAACAAATTCACAGACTTCTCACATTTGTGTAATTTGTATTTCTGCTAAGGGGACTACTTACAAATAATTTCCTAATTTGAGATAGCTTTTCTCACTGTATTTGAAAATATATTTTTTTCAAATATCTGAACAAACCAGTCAAATTTTGTTAACGGAAGAACTTAGTTTTATTGAAAGCTACCAATGACAAATTCTAAATATTTTTTTTAATAAAATCCATAAAATTACCTCAATTAATATGGTGTGTAGTTATAAAGCCACACATAATAACTGTTGCCTTCTTAATGTAGATCAATCCTAGCTTTGTTCAGTGTATTTTACAATAGTTTTTTTCCCGGTAAATATGTATTTGTGAAAAAAATTTTGAAAAATCCGAAAATACTTTTATTCTATGCTCTTTAACTTCCTCTTTTCATTAAACCTGGCAGAGATAAGAAATTCCAAATACTTTAGGATATAATTTTTTTAATTTTCATCACAATACCTGTGAATTCATGCGGCATTCAACATTGTTTCTTGTTCGAGTATGATTTTTTAACGTTTCAAATTTTAATGTTTTATTTGTTATTTGGATATTGTTGCGCAAATAATGAGTAAAATAAAATACGTGAGTTCCTACTGTTCATCCTTTGTTCCGGTTTGTTATGTCAGGTCAGTTACATTATAAATACTTTAAAACTAAAAAACCATTTAAATTAATTCATATTGTTTTTAATGTCCGCTTAGTTTGAAAGTATTTATAATGTAACTGACCTGACCTAATCGACCATTTTAATTAATTAGGCATTCACGAACACAGGGCAAAATAAAAAATTGTGACGGTCGAATGATTGCACAGGGCTTGTATTGCTAAATAAGAACTGCGATATCTCCTAAAGTATTTGGAATTTCTTATCTCCGCAGGGTTTAATGAAAAGAGGAAGTTAAAGAAAATATAATGAGTATTTTCGGATTTTTAAATTTTTTTTCCACAAATACCGCCAAACTATATATTTACCTTTTTTTCTTTACAAATCCAAACTATCATGGATTACCAGGATCACATGGATTACCAGGATTACCCTGCCCAGCATGGCAGGGTCGTGGCTCTATCTCTGCCTGCCCCAAACATGTGAGTACTGAGTTGGAACCCAAGATAACTCAGATTTAACGTAGATTCAAGTCTAAGGTTTTCAAAGAAAATTTTAAAGTCCTGCAACAAAAAATAATTGTTTGAACATTTATTTATTTTTGAAGCCTTCTTGAGTCATTAATATTAGAATGCTGTCTTATTTCCGATTGTGTTGCATTTTGCGAGAATAATATGTTATACGAATTACATTTTTTTCTTTATATTATATTTTTTTTTTTTTAGAAAAAAGCAATTAAGAATTTAAAGTCACTTGGTACCTTTCAGTATAACAAGTTCTTTCTTTCCCTAAATATGACTGGCATAATAAAGTTTCAAACATTAGGCCTTTGTTGTGTTAACTAAGAAACAACACAACATCGGCTTCAAGCCTTTGTGAACGTAATAGCCGTTTCCTTAATATTTTAGTGACCTTAAAGTTTACATATGATTTGTAATTTGTAGTCCAGAGATTTTAGATTTAACAAGAAATTAGAAAGATGATTATTATTGAGGCTGAATTAAGAGTGACATGAATAAAAAATATAACATGGTGGCATGGCCTATCTTTTGATGAAGGCTTGGCTGATCGTTCATTGACTGTTTATTTTTGGGTAATGAGTGGCGAATCGTGAACTGCCACACTGCTACCCAGATCTGCTGTATTGTTGGTCTGGACGGCTGGAGCTCGCGATAAACAGGAAGGATTCGCTTCTGGATGCTTACGAATTCTGAGCTTGAGTTCTTCCACAAGCAGCCTCCTGAAACGGGTTCGGCCCAACCAGAATACCCCCGGCGTAACTAATTAATTTTTTCCCCCACAATTGTTAAAAGTGCCGTTGGCCGGTAGGTTTTCTTAGGGATATTTGGTATTCTTGTTTTCTACATGCATATTGTCACAGTTTCACCTCACTGTGGCATCATTGAACAGTCTCTAAAGACCCCATGTCGACAAGTTGTTATAAACATAAATCATAAATTATTCATTCCGTAAATCGGACCCAGCCTACCTCAGGCCTCCCATCTGAAACGTCTCAAAGTTTTACCACCCAAACCAACACTTAAGGCTTTTTTTCGGGTCTGCATGGCCACACAGAACTGAAAGTTTAAATACCTGCAGGAACACAAGTGCAGGCCGTTGTACGCACATTTCCACGGATGGCATCATATCCGAAATCTTCCACATTATCGTACTCTTCTGTCAACCAGCTTAAATAGACTCGTTCAATTTTTAATGTTTTAAAACACAATCTAGTCCTGCTATCAAATATCACTATCCTTCAATCCGTATTTCAGCAAAGCACAATGAAAGTATGCTGAACAGAGCAATTATAATTCTCCTTGACAGAATGAGGAACTTTTATTTTTCTACTCACGTATTGTTTACTGAGAAAGAGTGATATTTTAAGGTGATTCCCCCAGCCCACCGCA
The DNA here is from genome assembly GCF_032445375.1 of Bacillus rossius redtenbacheri. Taxonomy (NCBI): domain Eukaryota; kingdom Metazoa; phylum Arthropoda; class Insecta; order Phasmatodea; family Bacillidae; genus Bacillus; species Bacillus rossius. The sequence goes on from NC_086330.1 coordinate 371,376,051, forward strand.
CAACGGCGTCACCAGCTTGAGGCGATACAATGCCATCTCGTATCGGGCAATCCTACTAACTTTAAAAGTGGAAAAAAAAATTATGACTTGGCAACTTCTATAAGTGTTATTTATAGTAAATGCTAATACTTCAACTGTTGATACATATATTAATATAACAACAGTGTGTGAATCTACTGAATAGGTTCCAAAAGGTTGCTTTCAGTCAAGATTTTGATGTTGGCAGTTACTCTAAATCCAGTAGTTTCAAATTAAAGTTACTTTAAATAAACGTAATTGTTTATGAGTTTATACTATTTTCCGTTAAATGACCAAACTATGTTCATTCTTGATGAGAGAAAAGAAACCAACTTAATCAGTAGGGCCACTGGTTGATCACACAAAGAAGCACAATGAAACAAAGGTTTATACAAAAAAACAAGATATACATTATACGTTATTACTAACGAGACTTTAACTAAATACATTTTTCTAAATCACCAATGTAAATATTATGTCTACTCATTGATGCAACATGGTTAGGTCAGGAAACCTACATCTTAAATTGGTAATTCCTAAGCAACCATTAAAAATATATTACTAACCTAACCAACCATCCACAATGTTGTAAAGTATTTTTAAGGTAGCTAACCTAACCTTAACGACCACTCTTTCAACTATCGTTCTCCAAAACAAAAAACACACAGATCCACACGCGAAAGCAATAAAATTACATCGGCCACGTCAATGCACAGGTATTGTTATGTAAAAATATTTCTAAAAAACAAGAGTTTATCAATGCTGTTTAAAGTGTAAATACAGAAATGTCTCTAGTGTTCGAAAAAAGTATCTTCGGAATTATATTATTATAATCCCGAAAAACCCGACATAAGAATTTTAACCAAATAACTTTTTAAATCACAACCAGAAAAGGGGAGAGAAGAGCAAGTGTGTGTGAGTGACCTGGAAAAGGCTCGTTTACTGCAGGAACAATACTTATCGGTTTTTGTAAACGGGGGAGTATGGTGCGGAGCACAAGAGGAGAAGTCAGGGGGAGAGAGAGGGTTGGAAATACGGAGGGATGATGTATTAAGGGAGTTGAGGAGACAATGTGAGGAAGGCGGTTGGGCCAGATGGGATAGGGAACAGGCACCTCAAGCTGGGAGGGAAGGTGATAGGGAAGTACCTGCAAGTACTGTATGCGCAGTCACTGGAGGAGGGACAGCTGCCGAGGCAGTGGAAAGAGGCTGTGGTGGTGCCCATCTATAAAGGGAGTGGGAATAAGGCACACCCGGCAAACTATAGGCCGGTCAGCTTGACGTCAAACGTAGGCAAGGTGATGGAGAGGCTGGTAGTGAGTTATATAGTAGAAAGGGTGGAGGAAAGGGACTGGATGGATGAGAGGCAGCACGGCTTCCGGAGGGGTTACTCCTGTGAAACGCAGATGGCAGGGCTGCTGGAGGACTTGGTGGAGGCAGTGGATGAGGGAAAGCAGGTAGACGCTATTTTTATAGACTTTGAGAAAGCGTTTGACAGGGTGCCGCACAGGAGAGTGATGGAAAAGGTGGAGGGGTTGATAGAGGACAGGAGGGTGGTAAATTGGACAGGGGACTTCTTGAGGGACAGGATCCAGCGAGTGAGAGTGGGTAATGAATGGTCAGAAGAGGGAAATGTGATGTCAGGGGTACCACAAGGCAGTGTCATGGGACCCCTGCTCTTCCTGATCATGATGAATGATGTAGGGGAGGGGTTGAAAAGCAGGCTGCGGTTGTTTGCGGACGATTGTGTGCTCTATGAAACTGTGGGGGAAGGGGCGCACCTGGCAGAGGACTTGCAGAAACTGGAGTGCTGGTCGAGGGAAAACGAAATGGGTATAAATGTAGGGAAAACAAAGGTGGTGAGGTTCACGAGGAAGAGAAGGGTGGAGGGAAAAGTGTACTGCTGGAAGGGACAGGTGATCCAGGAAGCTGAGGAGTATAAATACCTGGGAGTGATCCTGCAGAACGACTTGGGGTGGGGAAAGCAGGTCAAGAAGGTGGTGACGAAGGGCAGGAGGGGGTTAGGGCTGCTTAGCAGGAAACTGAAAGGGACAGGTAGGAATGTAAAGGAAAAGGCGTACGCGACATTGGTATGGCCAGTGTTGGAGTATGCCGCGGCGGTGTGGGACCCCTATGTGGAGAAGGAAATTGAGGAGTTGGAGAGGGTGCAGCGCAAGGCAGCGAGATGGGTGATGAATATGTGGAGGAGAAGGGAAGGCGAAGGCAGGATGGGGGAAACTCACAGACCAACGGTGATGATGAAGGAGCTGGGGTGGGACAAACTGCAAGAAAGGAGGAAGGTGGAAAGGCTGGTGAGAATGAATAAGGTAATTCGTGGGGGGGAGGGGGGCTGGGGAAAGCAGGGAGCTAGGTTGCACAGAGGGCTGTATCGAGGAAGGAGGGATCATGAGTGGAAGATTCAGAGAGAATGGAGATGGACAGAGAGAGGAAGACAGGTATTCCTTGTGAGGACGGGGCGAGAGTGGAACAAACAGTAAATATGTACTGTACGGATTAGCGCCAAAAAAAATCGTACAAATATGAAATAACTTTCATTATATGCTATCTTACGTCCTCTTTTCAGAACCGCCTGCTGAGATAAAAAATTCCAATTACTTTTGGAGATATCAAATTTTTTAATATTCATTTTTTGGCAATTTTTTTAAAAAAAAATTTAAAAATCCGAAAATACCTTTATTCTGTGCTTTTTAACTTCCTCTTTTCATTAAACCCGGCGGAGATCAGAAATTCCAAATACTTTAGGAGATATGGAATTTTTTAATTTTCATACTGTGCACTGATGCGGCATTCAGCGGGAAGCCTACGATTCACACATCCTTCTGGACATACCCGAATACTCACGTTGGCAAGCCTTTTTTTCTTAAAATTAGCAAGAAGTAATTAAAAATACTTTAAAACAATGTGGATGGTTGGTTATATTAGGTAAGTATAGCTACATTAAAAAAACTGTAAAATCATTTTATGGTTGCTTAGCAAATAACTTTTTAATATGTAGCTATCGGTAAATAAAATATTTACTTGGGCGGTATTTCCGAAAAAAAATGTTAATAATCCGAAAATACCTTTATTTTATGCTATTCACCTTCCTCTTTTCATTAAAATCGGCGGAGATTAGAAATTCCAAATACTTTAGGAGATATTGAATTTTTAAATTTCAGCACAAAACCAGCGCATTCATTCCTGTGGCGTGCGTGCACCATTGTTTCTTGTTTACGTACGAGTATCTATTTTTTTATTGGATAATGATGTCACGTGATTGTTCGTGATAGGCCAGAATTCAAATGAACTAATACGTGATTATTTAGTTCAATTATTGTTTAAAACGGTGTTTAATTACCGCCTCCAACTTAGGTGAGTTTTTAACATTTCTAATTTTAAAGTCTTATTTGTTATTTTGATATTGTTGCGCAAGTAATAAGTAACAAAAAAATTTACGTGAGTTGTTACTGTACATCCTTTGTTACGGGTTTGTTAGGTAAGGTCAGTTACATTATTAATAATTTAAAACTAAAGAATAATTAAAATTAATTCACATTATTTTTAATATCACCTTAGTTTGAAAGTATTTATAATGTAACTGACCTGACCTAATCGACCATTTTAGTTTACTGTTCACCCTCTGTCCGGGTTTGTTTGGTCAGGTCAGTTACATTATAAATATTTTAAAACTAAACACTAAACAGCCATTAAAATTAATTCACAAAATAATTTTTAATGTCGGCTTAGTTTGAAAGTATTAATAATGTAACTGACCTGACCTAATCAACCATTTTATTAATTACGCATTCACGATTCACGTATTCACGAACAAACGGCAAAATAACAAAAATGGCACCGCTCGAATGGTTCCACAGGTCTTGTATTGCAAAATTAAAAATTTCGATATCTCCTAAAGTATTTGGAAATTCTTATCTCCGCCGCTTTTAATGAAAAGAGGAAGTTGAAGAGCATATGATAAAGGTATTTTCGGATTTTTAACATTTATTTTCGCAAATACCGCTCAACTACATATGATGAAATTTAAAAATTCGATATCTCCTAAAGTATTTGGAATTTCTTACCTCCGCCACTTTTAATGAAAAGAGGAAGTTAAAGAGCATAAATTAAAGGTATTTTCAGATTTTTAACATTTTTTTTCGGAAATACCGCCCAAGTAAATATTTACTGTAGCTATCCAGCGCTAGGAAACCGTTTACATGATTTTACAGTATTTTTAATGTAGCTATCCTAACCAAATCAACCATCCACAATGTTTTGAAGTATTTATAATGTAGCTAACATAACCTAATTGACCATTAGTTTTCATGAGTTGCATATTTATTTACAATAAACAAAAAAAAAAACCGAAGATGCACTATCGGACGTTTGCCTCTCGTCGGTTGAAAGAAGGCTTGCCAACGTGAGTATTCGGGTATGCCCTGAAGGATGAGTGAATCGTAGGCTTCCCGCGTTCACCATTGTTGCTTGTTTACAAGTATGATTTTTTTTTTTCGCGACGTAGTTGAACGACTACATCACGTAAAAAGAAAATTACGTGAGTTCCTACTGTTCATCATTTTTCCCGGTTTGTTAGGTCAGGTCAGCTACATTATAAATACTTTAAAACTAAACAACCATTAAATTAATTTTTATTATTTTTAATGTCCGTTCAGTTTCAAAGTATTTATACTGTAGCTGACCTGACCTAATCTACCTTTGTCCCGTTTTGTTAGGTCAGGTCAGTTACATTATAAATACTTAAAACTATACAAGTAAAATTAATTGATATTATTTTTAATTTCCGTTTATTTTGAAGTATTTATCATGTAACTAACCTTACTTAATGGAAAATTTCTGTTATTTAGGCATTCATGCACACACGGCAAAATATAAAATGGCTCCTGTTGAATGATTACATAGGGCTTGTATTGCAAAATAAGAACGGCGATATCTCCAAAAGTAATCGGAATTTTTAATCTCAGCAGGCGGTTTTGAAAAGAGGACGTAAAAGAGCATATAATGAAAGTTATTTCATATTTGTACGATTTTTTTTGGCGCTAATCCGTACAATACATATTTACCGAACGAACTTGAGGGGAGGACACTGGATCTGGGAGGAGTGAAGGACTTAAGAAGAAGGCTCCAGAGGGGGGAGGAGTGAGGGTAGTTGGGGGGTGGGAACTCCTTGCCACCGGGCGGAAGCCCAATTGCAGGTGTAAATTATTATTATTATTATTATTATTATTATTAACTACCAACATGGCTTGGCATGCATCATTACAGTTCAAAGAATTGCCACTAATCCACAGTGCGGTAGCAAGACTCGCAAAACGGGCCCGAAAAAACCACAACATATAAATAGGGCCACAACTGATTCGTAAATATGAAGACGTTTAAAAATATCCTGCATACGAGCCGAACTTCAACAGATACAGTATCTTAAGAAAACTATTATCTAAATAACTACCCTAAGCAATTCTTATTACAGCTTGTACTAAACACTCCATATCAAAAATGTAAGCTCTTTGAAACACTATCCTACATATATTTTACGTACCATCCTTGTTCTTTCAACTTGTCGGCAAGCGCCATTTTGCTAAAGAATGGCACCTACGCACTTAGGCTCTAGAAGTGCGTGAAAATTATAATATTAGGTCATTTTGAAGTCAATAATTGTGACTTTATTCATGACTAAACTAGTCCGCAGCATATCTCAGAGAATCACATGCTCCATTTGGCAGAGTGATAATCACTTCTGCCACGTCCTAAGAGCCATTTTCAGAATTTTATATTATAAGTCACAGAACACACTACTATACTACAGTACAATAGTCACATTAATCTGCATGGAATAAGTAAACGGAGAAGACAATGACGAATGTGAGTATATAAAGATTACAAATTGATATCTATAAATTTACTCTCCCTGTAAAATTACTTGTAAAGGAGTAGGGACCTACCAATAATTCATTATAAAAACATTATTTTTTACCACACAATTGCGTCTACAAAACAATTTTTACATAAAAACCTGGTATTTTAACTAAATGACGCCGCACATCGGTGATCACTCTAAAAGCACAGGCTGTTATGTGTCCTCAATACCTGACTAAAACAAGTGTAACGAACACGCCAACGCGTGCCAGGAAGAGTAAGTTAGAAAAGTGAACCGAACGGCATGATGCTATCCATAGCTGGCTGTGTTGTGCGACGCAGCCAGCCGGGTGTGGCGATGCGCCTTCGGAACATAGTGCACATACAATTTGTAATCAAGGGAAAAACTAAAACTTTTTATGTCTTTAAAATCTCCAAATAATTAATATATGTTGATTTATGTGCTTTTGTGTCACAACGCTGGCTGTCTCCATCTCCCTGTGCTCAGTCACTTTGACGCCGACCGCCAATGCTCCTCTATGTCGCATAGACCACTATGCCTCATCAACGTCTCATAAAAACGTGTGCACCGAACGCGCTCGTGCGCGCAGCAAAGTGCAGTGCGTGCGACGAGGCAAACGCCGTGCAACGAGTGCTGCGCCGGTGGAAGGATCCGGCCGGGTGTGGCATATCCTTCCGCCGCACTACAACAGATTTGACGCCGCCGTCAGTGCTCCCTCTGAGAGCACAGGCCGTTATGTGTCCTCAACACCTGATCAGTGCCGCGCCTCGAACGCGCCCGCGCGGGCAACGTAGTGCAGTGCCCCGAACGGCGTGACGTCAGTCACGGCCTCCTACGTGTGCAAAGCGCCCGGCCGGGTGTGGCACTGCGCAAGGGTATTGTTTATTCATGCATTTAATAAGAGAGACAGAAACTAATAAATCAAAAACCATCAATAATTAATGTTAATGTAATAATCATGTTATAAAGGGTTATCATTCACAAAACTGGCCGAAGTCATCTTCCCGCGCTCCGCAGTTTTCCCGCGGAATTTCCCCCCTCCCTTGCCCCGGCGGCCAGGGTGGTTAGTCAGTCGCCATCCAGCACTCGCCCGGGCCGGCAGCCCACGCACGGGGAGCCTTCAACTTTCGCGCCAACATTCTGTAACTGCAATAGGTAATTATAGCCCAATCGTTTTTATATCAGCTCCCCGGTCGGCCCAACTCGGCCGTTAGCGATCACGCGCGGTCTATTAATAAAGTGTGTAGTCCATCCATAGACTTTTCATTTCCTACGTAATTAATTAGGTGGCCCCTAGTGGCACCTGCGCCTCACGCTATAACGTCCCACCTCGGGACATAGTTCATTGCCCACGCAGGGCGGCACTGCGCCAAACGCGACCATAAACATTCGGACGAGTCATCAACTGGGACATGCCACGGCCACGTGTGTGATATCGTTCAAGATTCCACCGTGTCCGTACCCAGCTTAACGTGGCCCTCGCCACCACGCGGACTAGCCGCCTGTGCATATCCTCCTGTGCGGGACTTATCACGGTGATTTAGTGTAATGTGTTTCCATAAGTAAATTCGCGGGACCTACCGCCCTTATAGTGTAACGTGTTTTCATAAGTAAATTCGCGGGACCTACCGCCCTTATAGTGTAATGTGTTTTCATAAGTAATTGGCGGGACCTATCACTCACGCACTTCGCGTTACGTCCACGGACATTCGCATAAGCCAGAACAGGTTCATCGTGCGCGGAGCTTAGGTCGACGATGAGGCGGCCAGTTATGTGATCGTGTGACGTGTAGATTGTGCTACGCAATAAAATAACTACAAGTACGTGCGTGTTTCTTTAATCAGGCGTCCTGGGAGGCTATAACAGCCCGGGGGGCCCTTTGTCGCCACGTCCCTGCCTGCAGCCACGAGGCCAGGAACCCCGCCCTTGAGATCCAAAAATTGATCAAACAGTTAAAATTCACGTTGAATCAGATCAGGCAACGGGGACGGCGTCAGATTATTATAATTATGTTTTCCACAGGTTTTATTAAACATTATTTTCCATTAATTAATAATTCAGTCTTTGCTAAATCATGTTTCACTGTGCGATTTGTCCCGAATCTGGCCGGTTCAGTTTCCCGCGAAATTCACACGATTCCGCGGGAGGGCTGGCGGGGGAGGGGGGTCGCGCGCGGCGACACCGGCAGTGTCCTTCGAGAGCTCAACCAGGCCGGCAGCCTGCGCGCAACGCGGAACCTTCAACCTTTGCTTTCACCGACATGTAGTTTTCAATAGTGTAATTTCTTTTCAACCTTTTTACGTACAGTTCCGCGGTCGGCCTAAATTTACCATGAGGTACTTAACTTAATTAATTAGTGCTCCGAGATGAGTGTTCTACGTCATACGTAAGTACTGTGGGGAGTTTATGTGAATTTACGTCGGCGCTTCACGCCCCAACCTAGCCTACCGGCTACATAGTTTTGGCCCGCACGGGGCAGCCAGCAGGCAACGCGTGCCATCGAACTTTATAACGAGTCAGTCCCTGGGACACACCTAGACACCACGTAGAGTCGCCGGAGACACGGGCCTACGTGCTGCTAGCCCAGTTTACTAAGAGCTAGGTAATAGTGTAGTGTATTGTTCGTCAAGATGCCGTGTGCCATGTCAGAGTGTATTTTTGTAACTATCGCGTCACGTGTATAAGTCCGCCCCTCACGCGCATTAAAACCGTGAGCCGCCACTGAGGAAGTGAGCTGCGCGTGTGACTAGTCGCGTCGGGCAAACCGTTACGGCCAGAACGGGCAGCACCATGTATTGGGCTGTGCTGTATTAAATTCACTAACTAAATTTTGTGTTATTCTTCAGGGGTCCCGAGTGGCCATAACAGCTCGGGGGGCCCTACTGCGTTGACCCCTACCTCTAGCCACAAGGCCGAATCCTCCCTGAGATCACGAACCCAAACCAAAACACGTCTAAATAATCAGAGGTAGCGGGGACGGCAACAACTTTCCGCGGGAAATCGAGCCCACCCTGGCCGGGTTGCCAGGGAGCGAAGTCAGTCGCCATCCAGCACTCATCATCACCGGCAGCTCCGCGCACATGGAGCATTCACTTTTCGCGCCAAAACCAACATGTAGTTTCCATAGGTCAATTTTTCAATATGTTTCGATCCGCTCCACTGCCGACCCTAAATCTACCGTGCGAAGTGCCGCGCGGTCCTTTACTAATTGTGTGTGGCTCAGTCATGAACAGTTTCTTTTAATACGTAAGTACTATTGTTAAGGGCAGCACGCCGATGTGCCCACGCTTCACTCTGTAATACCTCCGCCAGGAGTTTGAACTTTGCCCACGTGGGGCGGAGTAGAGCTAAACACGCACAGTGACATTTAATAACGAATCAGTTCATGGAACGTGCCGCGGTCGCGTGTGAATTTCCGTGCCCTGGTACTGCCGCGCCCGCGCCCAGCATTTGTGGCCTCCACGCCACTACGAGGACAAACTCTGGTAATTATGTGAATCTAATCTGAACTGTATTTCTGTATCAGATTCATTCTGTTTCGCCGAACACTTCCAGGTCAGATTTTATCCTATGGTAGGTATTAATTCTAGTCTTAGCTCCAGGTATCAGCCACGTGTGTTTCCTACCTATGCCAAGGGCGTGCTAGGTGCGGAGATAGCAACGTATACTTTGTAACCCCAGTATTCACCTATGTCAATCCATTAGTAGTTAGTCATAGTCATTCATTTGTTTCGCCGTCCGGCGCATCTTCACTCGCAGCCTCCAGACGTGTCACGCGCCATCATCTCCACTACCGCTAGTCTAAGGATAGCCTGCAATCAGGGAGATCCGCAAGTCGTGAAACAGTGCCGCCATTCGAGGGCTGTGTGTGCGGAGATTAAAAGGTAGACGATGATACAGCCAGTTACGTGACGGTGCCATGCACCATGTGATGTAATGTACCAGGTGATGTGTGAAAAAATCCAGTTATATTCACGTGTTCTTTTTTTAATCGTTACGGCATCCTGGGTGGCCTGAAAAGCCCGGGGAGTCCTTTGTCGATGCATCCCTGCCTGCAGCCATAAGGCAATAAACCCCGCCCTGGGGTCAAAATTTTAAAATTCAACAACTTAAAATCACTAAATCTAAAACAGGCAGCGGGAACGGCATCACGATATATCAGCTTGCTTATACATCGCACAACTCCTTTTGCATTTCTCTATAGGAACAATCCTTATAATTATTATACTTAGGTAATGCAAAAGAAAAAAAAGGGTTGGTGATATAATAAAAATGAATATCAAGATTACCTATTTACTACAAAATCATCTTTGTTGAGACTTCAATGGTAAATAGAAAGCAATAAGCAAAATTAAAGCATTGTGGGGGTAGTGTGGTGGTCTACCCCACACCAAGGACATGCCTGCTTCGTCCTGGCTCCTGTGAACTGGCAGCTGTTGTCGCTTAGTACCACCGCCGGGTAACCAAACCGGGGGTAGACCTCCCCTTCCAACAGGGCTATCAGCGTGCCTTAACAGACATTGGAGACGGGGTAGACCTCCACCCACCTGGTGAACAGGTCTGTGACAACCACGAAGAACCTTTTCCCCTTGCTGCTCCGAGGATAAGGGGCCAAAATGTTTAGTGCTATGGTGTGGAAGGGGTACTGGGGTCGTCTGGAACGCTGCTGCTTCTCGCCGTCCGACATCCTCGCCCTGCAGTGCTGACAGTGAAGACAGCTCCCCACATACTCCCTGAAGTCCCGGATCACACCCGGCCAGTGGAATTTGGTGCGCAGCGTCTCTGCTGTCTGCTCCGCGCTGGGGTGCCCCACAAGCTGGTGGTCGTGGAAGTACTCGAATGGCGGCACTGTTTCACGACTTGCGGATCTCCCTGGAAATACCCCACCGAGGGTTGCAGGCTATCCTTAGACTAGTGGTAATGGAGATGATGGCCTTTGACGTGTCTGGAGGCTGCGAGTGAAGATGCGCCGGTCGGCGAAACAAATGGATGACTATGACTAACTAAATATGAATTGACCTAGGTGAATCCTGGGGTTACAGAGTATTCGTGGCGGCTATACCCGCACTTAGCACACCCTTGGCATAGGTAGGAAACACACGTGGCTGATAGCTGGAGCTAAAACTAGAATTAATACCTACCGTAGGATAAAATCTGACCTGGAATTGTTCGGCAGACCGGAATGAATCTGATACAGAAATACAGTTCGGATTAGATTAACATAATTACCAGAGTTTGTCCTCATAGTGGCGTGGAGGCCACGAATGCTGGGCACGGGCGAGGTGGTACCCGGGCACGGAAACTCACACGCGACCGCGGCACGTCCCATGAACTGATTCGTTATTAAATGTCACTGTGCACGTTGAGCTCTATGCTGCCCCGCGTGGGCAAAGTTTAAACTCCTGGCGGAGGTATTACAGAGTGAAGAGCGGGCACATCGGCATGCTGTCCTTAACAATAAAAACTGCTCATGACTGAGCCACACACAATTAGTAAAGGACTGTGCGGAACTTTGCATTGTCGATTTAGGGCCGGCAGTGGAGCGGATGGAAACGTATTGAAAAATTGACCTATGGAAACTACATGTTGGTTTTGGCGCGAAAAGTGAAGGCTCCAGGTGCGCTGAGCTGCCGGCCCTGATGAGTGCTGGATTGCGACTGACTTCGCCCCCTGGCAACCCGGCCAGGGAGGGCTCGATTTCCCGCGGAAAGTGACTGAGTGCGGGAAGATGAAGAAAGCCAGCGTTGTGACACAAAAGCACATAAATAAACATGTATTAATTATTTGGAGAATTAAAGACATAAAAAGTTTTAGTTTTTCCCTTGATTACAAATTGCATGTGCACTATGTTGCGATGGCGCATCGCCACACAGGGCCGGGCACGTCGTACAACACAGCAGGCTGTAACTAGCGTCATGCCGTTCGGTGCACTGTTCTAACTTACTCTTCCTGGCACGCCTGGGTGTGTTCGTTACACTTGTAATGGTCACGTGTTGAGGACACATAACGGCCTGTGCTCTCAGAGTGAGCACCGACGGGCGGCGTCAATCAGTTAAAATACCAGGTTTTTTGGTAAAAAAAATTTGTTGACGCAATTGTGTGGTAAAAAATAATGTTTTTATATTGCATTATTGGTAGGTCCATATTCCTTTAAATTTGATGTTACATGGGTGTAAATTTATAGATATCAATTTTTAATCTTTATATACTCACATTCGTCATTGTCTTCTCCGTTTACTTATTCCATGCAGAGTAAGGTGACTACTGTAGAATAGTGTGTTCTGTGACTTATAATATAAAATTCTGAAAATGGCTCTTAGGACGTGGCAGAAGTGATTATCACTCTGCCAAATGGAACATGTGATTCTCTGAGATATGCTGCGGACTAGTTTAGTCATGAATAAAGTCACAGTTATTGACTTCAAAATACGCTGTCCTGGATCGAGCACATGGGTCCGGGTGGACGGCCGGGAACTGGAGGCGCTGGTGGACACAGCCGCCAGCCACAGCTATATTGCCGCCCACCTTGTCGCCGGTGCTGACGTGATGACTGAGGCAGGGACAGTCCTGCTGGTCACCAGGGGAGCTTGCGCACCCACGTCTGGGCGCGCCCAGTTAAAAATTCACATAAGGGACCATGTTAGTCAAACGGACACCATAGTGCAGCATGAGCTACGAGAGGAGGTTATCCTGGGAGCGCCCTGGCTGGCACAGGTCGATGCTACAATCGAAGTCCGTGCCGGGCGCTTGCACCTTGGTACCCGCGGCCACTAGACTGTCTACGGTATCCACCGGCCTATTCCATCCCCACCTAGCACAGTTGTAGGTTTGGATGAACTGTACCACGGAGTTCCAGCCGAGCACCACGTCGACATCGACGAGGTGATAAGGGCTCATTCGCAAGTGTTTGCAGCTGCGGACCAGTTACGGAGGACTACAATTACAGAACACTGCATACCCCTGATGCTCCATACCCCTCCGTTCCAGAAAGTGTTCGGGTTCGGACCCAGTGAACAGGATTCCATACAGGTGCAAATCGAGGAGATGCTGGCGAGTGGCGTCATAGAACCTAGTAATTCACCTTATAATAGTCGTATCGTAATGGCCACCAAGAAAAATGAAACGCTGAGATTTTACGTAAATTTCAAAGCAATAAATCACCTCAACACCACCACCATAAATCAACATCACGGATGCTCTCGCTGGCTAGGGGAATGCCACCATATATTCAAAGCTTGACCTCAAGTCGGGGTACTGGCAAGTGCCAGTATGCCCCGCCGACCGCCCCAAAACAGCCTTTACTGCCCCAGACGGCAGGCGCTTCTAATTCTGCGCGATGCCGTTCGGCCTGATGGATGCTCCTGCGACCTTCCAGACCATGATTGTACGTGTCCTGGATGTCTACATCGGCAAGTTTGCCCAAGCCTACCTGGACGTTGTGATCATCTGGTCATGTTCGTGGGAGGAACACACACACCATCTAGCCTTGGTGTTTGAGCAGCTCACCAGGCACGGGCTGACGTGCGCCCCGAGGAAGTGCCACATTGGGGCTGAGGAGATCGAGTTTCTGGGCAATATTGTGGACGCAGAGTGTTGCCGCCGGCTGCCCAAACAGCTGTCCATTATTGAGGGCAAGCAGGCACCCAAGACACGGAAGCAGCTCCAGAAACTCATGGGGCTGTTGAATTGGTTGAGGTCATTTGTTCCCCACTCGCTTCGATAACCGCGCCCATGACCGACCTGCTTTCACCAAAGCACAAATTCCGGTTGACCCAGGCCGCTGACCAGGCCCTGGGCCATGTTAAACAACAGCTCCGCAACTGCCACACCCTGTCGCGGCTGGTGCCGGACGAACCACTGTTCATGCAGACCGATGCCAGCCAGGAAGGGATGGGGATGGTGCTGTACCAGCTGGACGGCCAAGGCCAGAGACGTTTATCGTCGAGTACGCGAGTGCCAAGTTTGGCCCAGCGGAAAGACGATACCATGTCAATGAGCAAGAGTGCCTCGCTGTGGTATGGGCACTAAAAAGATACCGACACTACCTCCGCACGGACAGCCAGTGCCTCAATTGGCTGGATTCCGTGCAAGTCCAAGTTTACCCGGTGGACCCTTCTCCTCCAGAGATTCCACTTCATGGTGGAACATGTTCCCGGCCGGGAAAATGAGCTCGCTGTTGAGTTTTCCCGGCACCTGGACCCCAGAACCATAGTCTACGATGACCAGGGGTGGGACAACCTCCTGGCCCTGACGAGGCCTTACTGTACACGCTGCCTGGGCCCAGCACACCAGAGCCGGCCACCCCATTCGCCACCATGGCAGAGCTGGCAGCTCACGTGCGTGATGCCCAGCAGGACGACCCACAAACGCGAGCCCGACTGGCCGAGTGTGGCAACCAAGAATTTCCCCATCAGCGTAGTCTCGATGGTATGCTTCAGACCCGTGGTGCTCGAAGAGGAAGCTTCTGGAGCATTCATACACCCCCTGCTGCACGGCCAGCCATCCTACTGTTCTTCCACAGTCATGAGCTGGCGGGGCACCGTGGGGCTGAACAGACCCTGCGAGAAATCCGCTGGCCGGAGGTCACGGCCGACGTCAAGCGGTTCGTGCGTGAGTGCCAACGCTGCCAACAGTGTAAGGCACGTCGACCTAATGGCGTGGAGCAGCAGGTTCCCCGACGCCCTGACCACCCGTTCCACGAGGTGGCTCTTGACATTATGGGCCACTACCCACACACCTCCCGGGGAAAGCGGTTCATCATTGTAGTCACTGATGTATTCATGCCATCGACCGAGGCGTATTCTGTCGCCAATGTCAAGGCGGGAACAATGATCGCCCTACTGGACCGAGAGGTGTTCCCACGGTATGGGTATCCGTGAGTGCTGCTCATGGATAATGGAGTCCAATTTACGGGTCACAGCTGGCAGAAGGCATGTGGGCGGTGGGGAGTCCTCATTACACCACCCCTACCTATCATCCCAGATCAAAACCCACTGAATGCCGCAACCAAGACATTAAGACCCAGCTCTGTATCCGCCTTGATGAGGACCACACTAAGTGGGACATTCACCTCCCCACCCTCTTGTACTGCCTCCACCGGCGCACGAATGAGGTCACGGGATATTCTCCAGCTGAGCTGCTCCATGGTCACAACTTGGCATTGCCAGCCGAACTGGGCGTCATTCACACAGAAGAACCTTTCCCGGTAGAGGACCTACGGGCTGGGGCACGCAGGCATCAGGCCCAGTTTTTGGATCATCGAACGCCCCAGTCCTAAAATCCACCCCCGCAGATCATTCCAGGCCAGTTGGTGCACGTAAGGCTCCAGCATCTGTCGGCCAGGGGCCGTGGGTTTTGCGCGGGCCTCGCGCTAAAGTGGTCCGAGCCCAGGGAGATGGTGGCTCACTTGGGGACGACCAATTACTTGGTGCTGTGAGGGTACATACAAATAATATGACGACAGGCACACGTTATGCTGGACTGATGTGACCCAAACATAAATAAACACCTCGTTTGTTTACAAACACAACACTGCATGAATGGCAGGTGATATTTGTCAATACTCGAGTCCCGGTGTGGCTCCTAGTGGGAAAAGGCGGCTCTTGATACGTATTGTCCGGGTGGGCGCCAAACTAGCTCGGCTCTAGTCGTGAATTTGGGGTCGTGGATGTTTGTGCCCCTGAGTGGCCCACTAGGGCCGGCGGCGGTGTTGCGTGAGATGATGTTTAAATAAGAGACGTGGAGTTGAGGTTGCGGTGTCGTACCTTTTATTCATAGGAGCGAGTCGTACACAATACAACACTCTACAGAGGTCCCCGGGGGGGGGGGGGGTTTACTCGTTACTCCGTGGCGCCGTATTGTTCGTGTTCCGCGTTAAGTGGGCCTCGGTTGCTGTTACGTCTCATACGTCTCACTGGTTACGCGGGTAACGTAATTTCGTAACACAAAGGCGGGACACAAAAGTACACTGAATTAAGGGGGTGCGCACAAGTTACGTGGCACTCGTTACTCGGGTAACATAAGTTAGTAATACAAAATACGGGACACAAAAACACACTGAATTAAGGGGGCGCGCACAAGTTACGTGGCACTCGTTACTCGGGTAACGTAAGTTAGTAATACAAAATACGGGACACAAAAATACACTGAATTAAGGGGGCGCGCACAAGTTACGTGGCACTCGTTACTCGGGTAACGTAAGTTAGTAATACAAAATACGGGACACAAAAATACACTGAATTAAGGGGGCGCGCACAAGTTACGTGGCACTCGTTACTTGGGTAACGTAAGTTAGTAATACAAAATCCGGGAAACAAAATACACTGAATTAAGGGGTGGACAGTTGGAGACGGCCAATCCCGTATACGAATGTCTCTGCGCGGGTGTTGTGCCCACTGTGGTGATACACGCACCGCAATTTAGTTTGTCCAAGCTCCCTTGCGGGTTTGTGGTCAGCGCCGTGCGCATGACCTTAAGTAAAGTTCTGTGAGTTGCGGGAGGCTGCCCGTGCCGTATACTGAAGATCAACCCCGCTGACCAAGTGTGGTGCGGGGTGTCTTTAAACTGATGCGGTCGGACTAGGTCCTGGACCGAAAAGGGGGACCGGGTACTCACGGAGAGGTTACGAAAAAAAAAAGGGGTTCTGTTAATTAGTGACTATATTTACCGGACGTTACTTTCGATGAAGACAAAGGCTGTTGCCCCTCCGTGGGACGTAGGTCCGCCCCGGTCCGTGAGCTGTGCTGAACTGCCGAACTGGCATGGCGTCCGAGGGAGGCTCGACCTCTCTTGCGTCAGGTTTGACGTCATTACGCTAGACTCTAAATGGGTGTGTCTGGAAGAGACTTTATTGTCGCTAAAATCCTAATTTAATGTTCCAGGAGGAATGGGTACGGTTCTACTCTTGTCTACTCAGGTTTTCGCGGGTTTGCCTTTAATCGCTGTTCGGCTCGCCTGACTCGGGTGGGTCATGGCCAGGGGTGTGTTCCGTTAGCGGGAGCGTATACTGGCGGGTGCAGGTCGGGCTCTGGGGGGGTTGTCGGCCGGACGACGTAAAGTGCCTAACTTACTTAGCCCTGTTTGCCATATCTTTAAAATATAATTAAGGAGACTGACCTGTAGTACAAATAAACAAGAAGTGATTTTCCAAGAAATTTTAATATTATTAAGGAAATGGAGGCAAAACAATAACATTGGAATTATATTTATACTTGATAATGGCTAAAGTTCTCTGAGGCACAATGTGACTAGCAAAAACAAGAATGTTATTGAAACTGCAGGACGTTACGAAGGGCACCCGGCTCGACAAAAGTCCAATTCAAGTTCAGTCTCTATTGTTGGTATCCAACACAACACGTAGATGCCGTTTACACATTAAATAAGGGTGAGGTTTGCTCCGGGCTAAAACTCTGTCGGTAGGCTATTTCTACCCCCAGGACCTCTGTGGGTACCGCGGACAGTTACTATTAGATGGCACAGTCTCTGCGATAACGTCTCGTAGTGGGAATCACCGTGTAAGATGAGGGGGGTTTGCAGTCCAACAATACGCTGGCGCCGACTCAAGGCGACCGCGCCTTACCTTGCGAATGCTGCCCTGGCTCCGCAGTCTCCAGTCTGCGTGACGGCTGTCCCAGGGAGTGCGTTGCGATGCACCAGTAGGCACCACACACTTTAGGGTCACCAGAGCACTCACACAAGGCGAAGTTCCGGCACGAATGTATTTGTTTCCCGGACCGCGGACGCGTTGATGAAATCGATAAATACAGTCCCAATTCCGCGGGCAGTATTAAAAATACCGACAGTTCAACTTCAGGTCGCGATTCCGCTGCCTGGAATCGCGGGTGGCGAAAACTTCTCACGCAGAGTGACACGAGCTCCGACTCTGCGCAGCGGACCGACTCCTCGAGAAAACGCCAGGCAGCTCTTTTATACCTCCGCCGAGCGTCCCCAGTGGCCTCTCCTATTGGCCCGTTTTTAAGTTCAGGCGGTTGCCGATTGCCGCTAATTCTCCTTGCGCTGGCGCGCATGCGCCGTCACACTATCACTTCAAAAGACGAATATTTACCAATACCGCGGACCATTGTTGACTAGGCCCCCTCAAAAACTGTTTATATGTCCTTAAATACGCCCTACTGATCATATACATATATATGTGGGCCGTGTATCGGTACAGTGCGGCAGCCGAATGGCCGAATGACCAAAATACACCGTAATGCCTTGCGGCTAGCCACGGTCCCGATGCCGCAGCAACCGTCAACCGCAGGAGCCGCGGATGGTTTTACAGACCAGGACAGCCCCTAGCCCAGGAATTTAAGGTTTCTACCTCGAAAAAAATAAGGTAAATCTGAAAATTTGGTCATTGATACAAAACACCTTGCCTAACAACATATTGAAATTCCCCTATTTTCCCATGCCGGCATCATAATTTTTTTTGTGCAATAATGTCGTAAGTCCCCCTAAATGACACAAGGACGCAAATGTACATCCGAAAACTATTTGCATCAACTTAAATCCGCGGTAATCGATTCAAATTAACCACTGGACCACACCACTGTTATATATAAGCAGACACAGTAAAAAGAATCTACTAGAAGTAAAAATATTATAGATCGAACATTGACAATTGTCCGAAAATCTTGGAATTTATGGAAAAAAACTATCCATAGGTTAAAAAGTACCGCAAATAACCAAAAATGAGTTGCACAAAATCAATTCCTTAGGATTTGAGATTTTCAACGGTGTATCTCACACTGCTCTGTGACAAACGGTTACCGAGATACGGTGGCTCAAGTACCAGCGTGCGTCATCAGATATGACTCGGACGGAAGGCGGGATGACATTTTCACCCGTCAATATTCTGCTTATGGTGCTTCTAACGAGCCATTGCTCTAGTAAGATATAAACAGCTTTGTTATACTGTGTAGGTAATTTTACATATGATTTAATTATTTACTACATTTATGATATTAAAAATATGCTCCTGCTTCTCAAAAAACATCTCGAACGATGTTATACCCTGTGTAGTCATTTTTAATTCAGGTTTTACTTTGTAATGTCATGCACTATAACAAATTCTTTATTGGCATCATAAGAAATCTCAAATAACGAGAAACAATAACACAGAAATATAGATTTTTGTTCACATACCTCAGCTAACTACATATGATCTGGGTCGTCATTGATATCTTCAGCTACATTCGTATAACTTCTACCTCTACAGCGTGTGCAAAACATAGAGCACGGAAGCCAGCAATGCGGCAGGAGCACTTTGATCCACACTCAGATCTACATGCACATGAGATGAGATGTAGAAGTTCATCGGGAGCTGGTGGCAAGTCACTGGTAATCGGAAGAAGTGTTTGTTGAACCTCACGCCAGCCCCAGTTGATTGGTGTTAAAGTATTACCCAGCCAATCCTGGACCTATAATGCAGGGTTAAATATATGATCAGTTGATAAGGATTGCCAATAAAATTTGCTGTACACACAGATCCTTATAACGTGAGTTGCCGTACCTGCAAGTAAGTCCTGCGCGAGTGTTGTAAGGCTGTGGACCTTGTTGGAGGAAGGTTCGCCAGCTCGAAGGTAGCAGTCACAGCTTTTCGGGCCACAGTTCAACCAGGGTGGAGAATTTCTCTGTAGTGTACATGTGGATAATGAATTCCTCGCCAGCAGCAGTGATTTGTTCTGCAGTATCAGATATGTTTCTAAATATGGAAGCAATGTTCTGGAGATGTGGATTTTGTTTCAAAAGCTTCCAAGCGTTCTTCTTACCTTTACGTAAAATGGCGGAAGGGGTGTCGCAGCCAGTGACTGCATGAGCAAACAATAAACAATTCTTGCAGTCTCCAAGTTGTTTTTGAATTTCACAAATGTTGAACAATTTTGCTGTTCTAGTATTATTTCCAGAGCTGTGAACACTGATGCAAGTGTTTTCTTTAGCTCTTACAATCAGCATAACAATATCAGTATAATTTGCTATGACGACAACTGGTGTTTCACAGACGTCGTTTCCCATGGTAGTTTCCACAATCAGTGTGTCTGCATCTGCCGGTGCCTGAAGAACAGTGAGTCCTGCTTGTTCAAAGCTCTTCGAGAGCAATTTGATGAGTTGTGATTTGTTGTGAGTGTTAATGAGGAAATCCTTTTGTGAAGTAGTGACAGCTGTATTCTTATCGAATTTAAAGTTTCTTGAGCACCTATGTGATGCACAGCACTTTATTTCTTCTCCTTTGGTTGTAAGACTTTCTCCATACCCATCGAACACAACAATGGCTCTGGACGAATAATGTTTCACAACATACTGTAGGTAAGAATGAACGACTTCACCATATGTTAGTGAGTGGTCCCAGACAAATTCATGTAGATGAAAACCACCATAAACGATTATTTTGGCTACTTCATTTATTCTGTCTATGCACTGGTGGGAAGTTAAGAACTGCAGCAGCGAAGACTTGGGTTCTTTCGCATTGATACCTCATCAAACAAAGAGGGTGGCCTTGATGCAAGTTCATACTTCAGATACTCCATCAAATCACCACATCGGTGGTGTATGGCCCATCCAATGTGCATAAACAACTGTTGGGGACAGACGGGAACAATTTCATCCCGTATGGTAATACTTCGGCTCATAGCTGCTAACGGATCCACCCTACTCTTTCTTGACAACTTGACATGGCCGAAGTTCTTACCTAACATACTCTTCATAGCTGCAACACCAACAGACACAAACAGTCACAGTTGATGTTGTCATCCCCAATAACACCAGAGTCAATGGAACGGAGACAGCCAATTTCGCACCAAGGAGAATGTGTGTCCAGCCATAAGCGAAATGCTAATGCTTGGAAGCTTTTGAAACAAAATCTACATCTCCAGAACATTGCTTCCATATTTAGAAACACATCTGCTACTGTACAACAAATCACTGCTGCTGGCGAGGAATTCATCATCCACATGTACACTACAGAGAAATTCTCCACCCTGGATGAACTTCGTGGACATCTGTATGCTTGAACTGTGGCCCGAAAAGCTGTGACTGCTACCTTCGAGCTGGCGAACCTTCCTCCAACAAGGTCCACAGCCTTACAACACTCGCGCAGGACTTACTTGCAGGTACGACAACTCATGTTATAAGGATCTGTGTGTACAGCAAATTTTATTGGCAATCCTTATCAACTGATCATATATTTAACCCTGCATTATAGGTCCAGGATTGGCTGGGTAATACTTTAACACCAATCAACTGGGGCTGGCGTGAGGTTCAACAAACACTTCTTCCGATTACCAGTGACTTGCCACCAGCTCCCGATGAACTTCTACATCTCATCTCATGTGCATGTAGATCTGAGTGTGGATCAAAGTGCTCCTGCCGCATTGCTGGCTTCCGTGCTCTATGTTTTGCACACGCTGTAGAGGTAGAAGTTATACGAATGTAGCTGAAGATATCAATGACGACCCAGATCATATGTAGTTAGCTGAGGTATGTGAACAAAAACCTATATTTCTGTGTTATTGTTTCTCGTTATTTGAGATTTCTTATGATGCCAATAAAGAATTTGTTATAGTGAATGACATTACAAAGTAAAACCTGAATTAAAAATGACTACACAGGGTATAACATCGTTCGAGATGTTTTTTGAGAAGCAGGAGCATATTTTTAATATCATAAATGTAGTAAATAATTAAATCATATGTAAAATTACCTACACAGTATAACAAAGCTGTTTATATCTTACTAGAGCAATGGCTCGTTAGAAGCACCATAAGCAGAATATTGACGGGTGAAAATGTAATCCTGCCTTCCATCCGAGTCATATCTGATGGCGCACGCTGGTACTTGAGCCACCGTATCTCGGTAACCGTTTGTCACAGAGCAGTGTGAGAACACCGTTGAAAAGCTTAAATCCTAAGGAATTGATTTTGTGCAACTCATTTTTGGTTATTTGCGGTACTTTTTACCCTATGGATAGTTTTTTCCATAAATTCCAATATTTTCGGACAATTGTCAATGTTCGATCTATAATATTTTTACTTCTAGTAGATTCTTTTTACTGTGTATGCTTATATATAACATTGGTGTGGTCCAGTGGTTAATTTGAATCGATTCCCGTGGATTTCAGTTGATGCAAATAGTTTTCGGATGTACATTTGCGTCCTTGTGTCATTTAGGGGGACTTACGACATTATTGCACGAAAAAAATGATGACGCCGGAATGGTAAAATAGGGGAATTTCAGTATGTTGTTCAGCAAGGTGTTTTGTATCAATGACAAAATTTTCAGATTTACCTTATTTTTTTGAACTTTCTTTAAATATTAACCTAAAACTCCTAGGCTACCACTGACCAACCAGACACACCGCGGGGAGGCCATTTTTCCAATTCTGACCCGATGCCCTTAGACACCGATCCTGAAAGAAACAACTGCAGTATGAAAGGAAAGAGATCGGACTCACCTCAGGTGCCGACGAACTTTGGTGACGAAATGGTCACTGGCAATACCAACCCAGTGGGTTGCGAGGTTTCTTTAAATCCCGAAGCTCCAGTATTTTCCCGAGAAGCTACGCCCACCCAACAAGCATATGGGTATGAGCCCAACGGTTTCACCATGGACCACCTGGATGAGCTTGCTGACATGTTGGACTCCAGGGATGCCCAAAACTCCGTGTTAACACATCCCTTACCCCAATCCCCGATAGAGAGGACCCTGAGTTACCAACCAGTGACACCATTCCTAATATCGTATCCCCCGAGGAAGTAATGGAAGGGTTAAATGGGGATGGGTACCACCACCACATAGGTAATCCACCTGAAGGTCCCTGTGGCCCCGAAGAAGGGGACATCATTGAACTCCTTGATGAGGTGAAGGAAGGGGACAGATCCCCACCTATGCACCCAGACACCGCACCGAATTCCCAGGTTCCGGAAATAGCCTGCCGTTCCACTCGTCACCGCAGGCCTCCCTCCTACCTGCTAGACTATTGGCAATGGGTACCCACCCAGCAGGTTACTCCTACTTCCACCCATGGGACGCCAATATGAACGCCCGAGTGCCCGAGTGTTAATGGTGAAGTACGTGTGATCGTAGCAGTAGCGGGCTAAATGGCCTCGGGGAGGGGGGGGGGGGCATTTGACATCGTCCCAAGTGCTCCTCCAGCTCGCTGAGGCCATTATTGCCCGTTGCTGCTTCAGGCTTGCGTGTGCGCCGGCGCCCGTGCGCAAAAGTGTAACAAATGGCCTTGGCCGAGAGGGGAACACCCTGCAGAGGCACCAACATAACAGTGATGTGCCTTTCATAAGGGTTTCGTTTATGTAATTATGTGAGTATGTAAATATCTATTTGTGTTGTGTACCAGTTGATGTTTTCCGGGCGACTGAGTCGCATCTCCACGGCTGTGACCATGTGGGCTCCACGCACTCGCACACGAAGGGAAGAGGGGGATTCATGTGCGCGCGGCTAGGGGGGAGGCCGCTGAGACATCGCAGAGCGTGGATCGAGTAGTCGCCTGAGTTTGATGAGAGAGTGCGGTGGCGAAGTTGTGAGTGAGAGTCGAACGGACACTGTCAGTCGTGTCACCGTTGTTACGTCCCCGTCATTCGCGTTGTCAGTCACGTCACCGTCGTTCGCGTCGGCAGTTATGTCACAGTCTTTCGTGTCATCGTCATTCACGTCACTGCCAGTCACATCACCGTCATTCACGCCACTGTCAGTGTCGTGTCGCACTCAAAGTGCGTGGAGCCGGGCCTCGCCCTGATGGACTGTCACAGATGGGAGCCGTGACAGCCCATGTACAGTGTGTTACGTGTGCAGTAAACACAACTAACGTCATAAACGTTTATTTCACCCGAGTTAGGCTAGTTCCCTTGCCACGTGGCACGAACCTTCTCTGCCGGAGCAGCTGGGCAGCGACTCGGCCCACTGGAACGGCCCTAACGTCTTCAAGTTAAAGAATTGTGGCCCAGGGATTAGAGAATCTAACTGCCATGCAGTGTCCATCGACAATCCACCGCCTTGTTTCCAAAAACTGTTGCTATCACCTGCTGTTTTGTGGCTGGGGTGAGCCTAGTGGGATGACTGGTGCTGGATGGTTGAAATCTACCTGGAAGGGCGCCAGACTAACCGGCAAACTAACCTATCATGGCAAGGTAAAACGCTCACATCAATTTCTTGCTTCAACTGATCAGTAAACACAGTTCTTTAAATTTGTCTTTATTTTATTTCTGGAACTCACCATGCTTCTCGCCATGTGTTTGAGCGAAGGGCTTAAGTTTTTCGCCTAACACCGTAGGGCACATGGGCAGGCAACGGGAGGCATCACGTTCACGGGAGCTAGAGTATGTAAATTACAATGTTTTGTCTCTGGCATTTTTTGTTTAAAATATAAAACTTAAAATGTGTTCAACCAAAACTTAAAATCATACGAAAACAGCTGAACAAATAAACTAAAAAAAATGTATAATAAAGGCAATAATCCATCCAAATGGCTGCAGGTCATGTGAGTGACAGACAGAGGAGTGACGTACAGATGCAACAGATCATCGCGAGTCCGGTTTAAGTCACCTACATGGACGCATGCCGACAACAACATTTCAGACATAGAGAAAGTGCCATATTACCTAATCGTCTAAATCTCTAAATTATTATACTATCAACGAGAGAGGGTGTGTTTGTGCAGTTGTACTTTAAAGTGAATATGGTTTCTGCATTAAAGCTGGACGTAGCTACTACCTGACGTGCAAGAACTGTTTTCCCTAGTAGTTATCCTCACTTGGTGAGTGTCCTAACGAGAGAGAGTCTAGTCTGAGACAGAGACGTACCCACGGGCCCGCAACACATGGGTCAGCAAGTGTTCAGGCTAGGCTGCATGGCATTGTGCTCCAGTGCAGATGACGTCGCTCGGTAAGCCATACGGACTGTACAGTCCATGACTCGCCTCCCCGAGGGGGGTTTCTCTTCCTGAAAGAGCTGGCTTTTACCAGTGATGCTAGCGCGATACGTCCACCTTGTCTCCACGCTTCGCAGGAGACCGGCCTTGCGTCATAACTAACAACTTCTAGGGATACATTCTTTAGGTCGAACCAATACTTAATCAAGCTGGACAGAATACAAATGATTCCACTGTGGTAAGAGAAACATTATTTCCCGACAACATCTAACAGAGACAGGTGTATGCTGAACAGACCTACAACAGGACCAGCACGGAAACTTCAGCCAACAACAGAACACGACACCACCACCGTCGCAGGACAGGAAAGGTCAGGAGATGGAGCGTGTAAAAGCTCACTGTAAACTGGTGTAGAGGCAGGCATACAGAGAATAACACGCACAAGTATTTATTATAAATATATTTATGACACTTGACACGAGCACATCATGCGTACACACAAATAACACTACAAGGTAACATGGACACATGCTTTAACACAGCGGCATACGCAAGGGTTAGGCTGGAAGTCGTTAAAACTTGTTCTTGGAGTGTCATTTTCACTTACTATTTATAGCACCACATTTCACCTATTGATACAAATGGTAGTCCTGTCATGGAAAATTTTTTTTTCTGGAATAAATTGATAAAATTTTAACAGCTTCATAAGCTAAACAGCATCTGGAGCCTAGTCTGTATACGCCACTGTTCACACACACACGCATGCAGCCTCCAGAGTGTCCCCCCCACACTCGTCGAGCGAGCACGCGTCCAGTCTGTGTTCTGCAGGCCTAACTGTGTAGTTGCAACAAGACACGCATGGTCACTATCGACAATTCTTCCTCTCAAGGAAGCCAATCGGAACCCTACATCAGGACGGGAGATGTTGCTACGTGAGCTGAACCTGACATCTCAAAAAGCTATAAAACTCATGTAAATATGATAAACAAACAGCATTCCCTTCGTCGAGTCCACTCGGCCAGAACGTTACTTTTCTAGGAGGGGATGAATATACACAACAAACAATTACTACTGGCCAGCACTTTTCCCATTTTTGTAATACCTTTCTTGAAATTCAGTTGAGAATTGACGTGTTTGAATGACACTTTCACTTAGAATTGGCCTTACTTTTACACTCCACAGCAAAAGCCTTTTTCCTCCTTAAATAATTACTCCCGCCTAAAATAAAAATCCTGAAGACTTCATGAACCACTTACTTAACCATTGGCTGTCTCAGGCTCGTGAATACATTTCTGTAATGCTGTACACAATGAAAATTGTTGGCACGACAAGACAAGCTTGCCCGAGCCTGAGTTTTACTGAGATGCTAAAAAAAAGTGTGTCTGAAATCAGTTCTATGAGCAAAGCCATCATAAAAGGAGCCATCACCGGAATGTGTTTGACGTAACGACAGATCAAGAGGGATTTAACGTGCTGCTGTTGAAGGAACAGCAACCATTTGGTTAGCGGTCTCGGGAAGCCGAGGCAAGCGTCCCCCCCCAGCTGCCCGAGGGAGGTTCGAGGCGTGGCAGACCACAGACTGGCCCGCGGCTCGCTCGCTGGCGAATGCCAAGCGGGAGCGACAAGGTACAGAAGGCTGCACGTCCAATCAGACAGCGCTGAACATCGGTAGCACCAGGCAACCACACGTCACGCGTCAAGGTCCTCGCCGGGGGCCGTTGCGGTTATCACAGACTTGATCAGCGCCCACGCGTCACTGAATTAAACACTAACAAACGTAACAACTACTTTGGGTAGCCACCTTCAAGTCCTCCTCACGACAGTACTCAGTGGGTCTTGTCACAGCACGTATGGTTACAAAGATACTCTCGCTGTAGCTAGAGCGAAGGAGAGAGGAGAGAGGAAAAACGACACAGCAAATATCACCGGCTTCAAAGAATACTCACTCACCAAACAAATACATTTACTATTATTACAGCATTAACTGCGTTACATTTTTGCAATTGATTCCACCTTGCCTGCAATTTTAGGCAAGATATCATGTCTCCATTGTAATTTTACATATTGGCATAAAAATTACACAAAAATTATTAATTTTTATGTAATCAGTTAGGTACTTAAAATCATTGTAAATATTTTAATTTACTATTCTGAGGTCTACTCAGAGAGAAAAAAAATGTGTGTACAAGGCCACAAGTTCATTCCTTTTGATAAGTAATCAACATTGTATGCTTAAGATCGTTACATATATCATATAAACAAAAAATAGTTTTGCAAGCATGTGAATGCCACAGCTACCAAACTGTTTGTTGAGAACCAGCATCATTACCAGTAATAAAACAATTCATACAAGTAAAATACTGGAAAAAAAAAAACCCTAATACACAAACTATGAATAAAAATTTACAGTTTATATGAACACAACTCAGATGCTATTGATTAAGTAACAAGTAACTTTTGTAAAAGAAAAATCTAGAAACAGAAATGGCAGTTCTTGCTATAAATGCTACAAAACAAATGCAGAGGAATTACTACTTCCCTTTACAATTATATTTACATATTATCAATATCACTTATAATTGCATCAATTTCAATAAGATAATTAATAGCTAATAGCAATAGGTATTAAATATAGTCATACTAGGAAACAATATGCTATTTCTTAAGTAGACAAATTAATGATGTATACACTGAATATATCACAATTATTATCAACAAGAACAAAGTTTGAAGTTAAATAAACCTGGAGTGTCTAACAATGTTCATTTTGTTTATATGAATTTAATGCACTAGTTTAAAGTGAAAACAAAATACTGAATTACTATCAATTTAAATTTTTTAATACAATGCATCACATTTATTCAGTCCTACAGGATGTTTTGGAATAGATATTAAATAATTCAATGTAAGACGACCTCCAATGCTGCAATGCATGTCAACCATAAATGTAAGCACTACCTTGGGTAAAAAAAAGGGAAAGATCAAACAAAAGTCCATCTTTGAATTAAAAAAAACTCAGGAACATTATTAATTTAGATTGAAAGATAAACATAAAATTATTTACAGTAGACATTGATAATTCAGGACATTTGGGTCTTTGCTGGTTCCAGATTACGAAAGTGCCAGACTATCAGGTGGTATCCCCGGAAATAGCTAAACGCCAAGTTGTAGAGCAAATACATCTGTAAGATGGTGAGTGGCAACAAATATTGCTTAGCAGGAATAAAGGATAACTAAATGAACACAAACACAGGTCAAAACTAAAGACTCGTTTGTACACTTCCGAACGATCTCAACCAATCCGGATTCATGCAAAACTACTACTACTTACGCGTGTGAAAGTGTTTTTTTTACCTTGGCTAAGAAGTATAGCCTTTTAACTTCAGTTCTCTCACTTGGCTAAAGTCAGTCCATTCCTCGCAGGTACCGAACCATCAGCCATTCCGACAGTTGGATGCCGGACCATCTGCAGTATTAAATGTAAGACAACACTAACTGGGATTAAATTGTCCAAAAAGTGGCCAATCTCACATGAATTTTCATTTCATTAGTTCTCTGATAAAG
Source organism: Bacillus rossius redtenbacheri (assembly GCF_032445375.1). NCBI lineage: Eukaryota > Metazoa > Arthropoda > Insecta > Phasmatodea > Bacillidae > Bacillus > Bacillus rossius. Next base: position 371,404,408 of record NC_086330.1, read on the forward strand.
TTAGATTATAAATATTAGTGCTATTTACTTTTAAGTTTCATGTAATATTTATAAACCAACATTAAAATCTTCTATTTGTTTTTTCCACATGCATAAAATGACTCTTGACAATATTCTAAAAATAATTTTTAGTTAACCTGCATGAAGATCCTTCCTATGAGGTACACGTTTGTTGTGAAAGTACCCTTGGAAACTGTACACAATATTTTACTGGATAAACACTGTATGCAACTATATCAGCCATGTCTGCGAATAATTAGTCTGCCATGCTAATGCTGTTTGTATAGTCTGTAAGCATGGCAATATACTAACAGTCAACACTGCGCTACTGTAATCGTAACATCACACACTGTTCTGTATCGAGTCAGCTTGTAAAATTGCAGAATTCCTGCCCCCCCACTACCAATGATACTTGAATAAGAATGTTTTATGTTAATGTTTTTTTAAAAATATTTTATTATTTTTATTAATGTTTCTTTTATTACGCATAGGTATTGCAAGTATTTAGTTTGCATTTTGAAAGTGAATATTATTAATTTCGGTTATATTATGTAAATGTTTTATTGTTATTTGTTTACTTTAACATTTACAATTAACAGGTGTATTAATTACGTTATATCAAAATTTTAAGGCATATTCTGGGTAGTAAGACTGTATGGAACATTCGAGGACATTCTAGAAGGTTTTAAAAGGAAGGAAGACACGGGCACGCCACTGTCGCCAGCCAAGTTGTTTTTCACGCCTCAAGTTAGCATTTTTTGAAAAAACCCAGCACGTGGACGCACGACTGCGCAGCAATAGGCAGGAACTTTCGCCGGGCGCAGTCTCGCCAGCCAATCAGAGCGAGTCTTGGGGTGGCATGACGTGTCTCCGGACTTCTAGAGTGAAACATACTGTGTTGCGACTGGTTGGTCGGCCCACGGGGTTGCCTCCCTTTGCTATGGCTTTGCAGAGGAAGGAAACTGCGTGGTGGGAGTTAGTCGTCGCTCGATCGTCGCAACGTGCGACTACTCGCCAAGAAAAATGCAATTAAAGAGGTAACTTACAAACTCAATTTTGTCAAGTGTTTTAAATGTATTTTGTTATTGTTCCGGGTTGTGTTGCCGGGCCAACCTGGAATGTGAAAAGCTGGTTGCTAGTGTGTACAGCTGACTAGACGTCTGTGTCCGGCCCATCGCCTGCTTCCTACGGGGCATTTGAACGCCTCTGTGTCGCGATCGCTCGTCCTCTGGCCAGTGAGTAGTGCCCTGAGCCACGCCAAATCAAATTTGCACAGTACTGTTTGCGCCTGTAACTTTGCAGGGTTTCATTTCCACATATATGTCCCTTAAAAACTTTTTCCGCTACCCATTTATTCATGCCCTGCAGTTTGAAAACATCCTGTACAAATTATGGTTGTGTTAAACATCTTGCCGCTGATTCTTTCCGCCATGTAACTAGGGAGAGGAAAATGGAGTTTATAATTCTTGCTTCTAGCATTAATTTAAATATTAAAACAGAACTGCACTTAAAAGGATTGAAAATCATTTCTCTAAATGAAAGTAGTCTAAGAAATATAAAAACTAACCTAAACTAGGATGATTCATTTTCACTATCAAAAATGGAAATGGATACTGTTTGGATTCCTTAGGAATGAGTATCTAATCGTCGATGCAATTGATTAAGACGGAGGGTAGACTATCATGTCACCTCAAGTACATACATACATATAGCTACACTTTGCTAGGCAAGACTCCTTGTGCTTAACTGAACAACCCTACACACACGCAGTTGTACACTGCCGGCCCACCGGAGTGCCGGACGGGACTGCCGGTAGCGCTCGGGAACACCAGGACGCTGCGCTGCAGACAGGGAACTAGGGAACTAGACCGGTAGTTGTGGCAGCGACTATCTGTCTGGGGTGGAGGGGTTGGTGTGAGGGGAGGTTGTCCACACAATACCAGTCTCTTGAGGGGTGGGCGAGAAACCATGCATTCACAAATGTGGAAGAGGATAGGAGGGTGGGTACCATTCGTCCGTACACATACATCAGTCTTTCCGCAATCATAAGTTAACTTCAGCACAAAATCTGACAATGGAATGTATATTTCTTTTGACAAAGTTTAAATATGCTAATATAATAAAACCGTTATCACCCGATAGTGTCAAGTTGGTTTAAATTACGGCAAATAACAATTTTTTTTAAATTTTGAAACCTCCGATTCTCTCTCTAGCATAAAGAGAGGAAACGTTGCTACTCTACACTGCCAAACACTCCAGTTGTCTGTTAGCAGGCGTCCTGTGCGACAAGTCAATCTCCACTCAGGTTGTCCTACGAACCTGGATAAACTATAATTCCAATTTCATGATAAATATTAGACCTCTGTAACGACAAAAATTCCACAATTTTTTTTTTTTTAATTCAGTAGCCTATCACCATGGCAAGAATTGTCCACAGAATCTAAACATACATTTAGAAACTCTTAACTTGGCCTGGTCTGGTTCACCCTACATTTGTCACCTTATGTTCTGGTTTGTCTGAGATTTCAGGATACATCATGTTCAAGAAACTTTCTTCAATTTAATATTTGAAATGGGCTACCTAAAATTCGTTTTTAAAATGGAATAATAAACCGTGATAGCTATCGAACCGCAGCACATTCAACAGAGCTCGGCAGTTAACGTGTGTGACTTACCAGACGCGAGACAGACAGGAATGCGGCGGAGGAGGAGGAGGAGGGGCTAGTCCAGCTCTCGGAGCTGGGGACCGCCGGCGGCGGGGTACAGGGGGTGCCACCAGTCCAGCACGCGCAGCTCCGACACCAGGTCCAGCACGGCGAGGGTGGCGTCCATGACGGGCGTGCCCGGCCAGAAGCAGGCGCGCGCCGAGCCGAAGACGAGCTGCAGGCGCTGGGTGGAGCGCGAGCCCTGCCCCTGGGTGACGCAGGCGCTGCAGAGCGTGAGGCCCAGCACCAGCGGCACCGACACGTAGTCCTGGCACGTCACCTGACGCAGCCACGCACGCCGTTACGTTACGTTACACCCTGCAGCCACGCCCTTTCACACGGGCACCTGACAATGTCCTAACAGCAGCTACACAAGCAGACCAATGATAAATACAAGTCGTTGCCCGAGAATTGGAGTGTTCTATGTCCACTGAAGTCGGAACTGAGATATAAGCATTTGAAAGTTCAAACAACTATGAATATCATGACATAGAACAAAATAATATTGGTCTTACATTAAGAACAAACATTTTTATGTGCGTAGACGTGTGTGGATATAGTACAAATGAATACTAATATTAATTTCGTGTCCATAGCATAAAAAACCTAAAAAGTGGACATAGAACACTCCGATACTCAGGCGGCGAAGTGTCAACAGCTGGCCCTACGCCATAATAAAAACTCGGGACTTAACTGCAAGCAGCATCACAACAGGTGTTTGAGTTGTAGCACGTCTGCAGATCACGAAATACATATTATATGTGTTTCGTCAGTAATTGCAGCCTGACCTGCAGCGAACATGATCTTCACAACAACAACAGGTTTCGTTATGCCGGAACCAAAATTGGCTCGGATTTATTAATCTTTACTATAAGTTGTGGAAAATTCTTGAAAAATTTTATAGTTGGATCCTATTAAGACACAGAATTCCCTACATAATTTCTTTCATAAACCTACGCAGTGGAACTGTGATATTCACACGGACCTTTGTTAACAGCCGACTCAACAAAAACTCACAAATTTCCAGAGCAATTCCTATTTTACACGAGCGTTTTGTCTGTACACAAGCATGGTAGCCAGCTGAGTAACAACCACTCTACATGCTTTGAACAGAGGCAAACTTTCTGAAACCTTGGCGCCCTGTCTTGGAAGGTTCAGGTTCCAACTGTCCGTTTGCAGGTGTGTCAACCCGGTTAATGACCCTCTTCGCGGCGTTGCGCGGCGGGGGCGGCACGATATCACCAAGTTCGTCACAGGCAGTCACGCCTCCTGTCAGCTACGTGTCAGTTAACAGTTGGCACTATAAGGGCAGTTGTCGGTGTGCGTCAAGGGGACCAGATTCGGGTCATTTGTGTCGGGTACAATAAACGGCCTTGCACCGGGAACTGTCTCGACGGTTCGTTCACGGACCGGAACCCTTGTGCATTCTCCGACAGGGAGCCCCTGCCACGTCAGCGGCCCTGAAAGACAACTCGCTCACACCACCCATGCATTGGCTGGCTTGCGGGGAGGCGGCCAATGAGATCCCGACGAGCATCCCGACCCCTCGCCCCTTCCCGAGGAAGGAGCACCTGAGTATAGGGCCAGCGCCCAGGCAGGTAACATGCCTCACAATTGAGCTCAAAAGTTTTTATTAGATAGTACTTTTGTGCTATAAAGTTTTACAAGGTAAATGTTCGTGCATTGTAAACTTTATAAGCAAGATGAATTCACATGCAGCCATACATACGGTGAAATTCAACGGAGTAGGAAACATGAAAAGGAAAAATTTTCAATGCAGAGTTTTCTTAAGCCCACCGCACACGGTACAATATTTTATACTAGTTTGCTTACTGGTTTCTGTACTGTGTAGGCTACAAGCTGAAACACTAGGTGCGCTACAAATTTCTGCTGCACACAATTCTAGATGCCTTACTAGTTTTGTTAAGAGAATATTCTCCACAACAAATTTTTATTATGATAATTCACACTTTTTACTGCATTCAAACAAGGCTCTTCTTTGTCTGCATTTATTAAAACAGGGAGTTGGTCATTATTCCATTTCTTTCCGTCCATGTTTATCACGACATGGGCGCTCAAAAGTGTAAGCAACCCCCCGTGCTGTTTTCGTGAGTTCTGATTGGCCACTCCTTAAATATTGGAACACAGCAAGCAACGAAAATAGGACGCAGTCTATTACGCAAAACCAGTAGCCCAGCTCGTACAGCTACTAGTATCCAGTTTGAATTCGAGTGAAGAAACTAGTAGTAGAGCCAGTACGACTCCTAGCTTACAATATTGTAAGGAATATTGTACAGTTTGCGGCGGGCTTTAGATGGGATTGACTGCACTGAGTCGTCGACGAGTTGGTAAAGAGAGAGGGGGGAGAGGTTGGCACACCTGCAGCAGCTTGCAGCCCTCCTCGTGGTTGGCGGACACGTCCTCCAGCATCTCGAGCAGGTCGGGCTGCCGCGCCGCCGGCCCGCCACGCCCCACCACCACCACGTGGCGCTTCAGCTTGAAGTAGTAGGTCCAGCTGCTCGCCGCCTTCTGCACACACATACACGCACGTCCCGTCACTTCATCAGGGTGTCCACAAAGGAAAAAATATTTTGTACCAACTTAAGGCGAGAAAAAAGTACTAGATTAGAAAAAAAAAGTACTGAATTATAATTTGTTATGGTTTTTTTAACAATTTAGGAAGTTATTATGACATTGCAATGCTCAAACTTAAATATATCACACCACACACACACACATACATTCTAGTTTTTTAAAAATAATTACCGCTTAATAGGGCTGGGCGATTCCACAGATTTCATTTCGATTCGATTCCGATTCAAATTACTGTAAAAAATTGAAATTTCGATTTCGATTCAATTCTTTAATTCTAGAGCAAATGCATAAGGTAAACAAGTGTAAAAAAATTTCTAACAATGTAGGCAAACATTCTTAGAATCATTACTTAGTGAAGTCCAAATGTCTGTGGTTAAAGCTATGGAATTTACTCTGCCGTCAATGTCTGTTGCCAGTTTTGTTTTTATTCTTTCAAGATGATGTTCATAAAGATCTGGAATTACACGCCTTACAAATGTTCTACGGTCAGGCATGCTATATTTTGGTTCAACCAGTGACATGAGGTCTCTAAAACCTGTATCTTGGACCATGCTGAATGGTTGAAGATCTGTTGCCAACATTTTGCCTATTGCACTGGTAATGGAAATTGCTCAGATGATCGTTTGGATATTTTTCTAACCTAGAAAATGCAGTTTGCTGGACAATTTTCTGTTTGGGTACAGATGAAGATGGAAGTACCACAGATTTCATTTGAGATTGCAATTTTAAAAATTCGCAATATACATCAGTGTGTTTTGCGAGATGTTTAACCATGCTGGTTGTGCTCCCATGAACTTGTTTAAGTTTGTTGCCATATGTTTTGCATTTTGAATGCGTTTCTGACACTTTTTCGTAAAATTTCCAAACCGCACTTCGACCTTTAAATGCACCTTTCACGTTTTCACTCATTTCTACAATCAGCACAAAGATGGTTTTCACACTAGAAACTCAACACGGTATTGGACGTGACAAAATAAAATAAACATGATGGATCATTTCTCATTTCCACAGTACTAACGCTCTTGCATTTTCCATTAATGTCGTCGGCATCTGTGATACTGCAGTGAAGGCATATATGTTAAGACAAAGAAAAAGAACACAACTACCACATGTGTAGCTATCAAACTTCCTCACTTAAAAAAACACATAAAAGCGGAACCCGGAACCAAAACAAAGTGGTTATCACAGATTTAGTGCAACAACTGCACAGCTTCGATGGAAGAATCAGACTTTTTTATGTCCAAGCCGTGGTACTGAAGTCTGCCACCATTAGCGCTCAAGTTGCAGACAATTCGGCAGCCATTTTGTAGAAGTGTTGCGTGCACGTCGGTATCATATCTATGAAGCTAAGGTAGTGTTTATTTACCGCTTTCGGTGTTTGAGGTTATATTTACAGCCCAGAAATGAAATTTATTAGCCGATTGGTTCGTGGACTTTCCTATTGCATAATTGTGTTTCTCGGCCGTTTGTAATAAAGATATTTTTTTTTTCCCATTTTGAACAAAATGAGTGTTGTTATTTAGAGGATTGGAGGTAAATATTGCTTATGAATCATGAGTGTTTGGCAGAACCAATATTCGTAGATATGAAGAACGTCGCTAAATGGAATATTCGTTGAGGATTTACGTACATACAAAGTTTATGTGCAATTTAACGGAATGTGTGGAAATTGTCACCATGCAAATGACCTAGACAAAGTTCGAATTTTTCGAATCTTAATTTTAAAGAAGAAACGATTTCGATTATTTACGGAATCGAATCGAAATCGTAATTTTCGATTAATCGCCCAGCCCTACCGCTTAATAATAAAACATATTAGAGTTACAATAATATTATTATATTAAAGGAAAAATGTACTAAGTCTGTACTAGACAGCTAAAAAAGTTATGAAAGTACTGGATCTAGTACGAAAGTGCTAACTGTGGACACCCTGCACGTCATGCCAGCACTGGTCGCCACTGATGTTAGCTTCTTGGCGAGCACAGAACAAGGAGGGAGATTATAGAAGCGCGACTCTCGCGGTGGGAATTGAAACCATGTTCCACGCGACACGTGTCGCTATCTGTCGGGCGGGCCTGTGACTACCAGCAAGTAAAAAAATCAGAATAGAGGTTCTCAAACAAAGTTTTTTTTTTTAGCTAATACTTTTTTTTTTATTTGGTTTTATTTAAGTTATATTGGCGGCGCAAAAATTAATTTAATCGATGCGATAATACCTAATGCTGTTTTGTAATAAATAAAGGAGTAGAAGGTGCAAAAACTCATTTTATTACACACCACAAAATTAGTGGCTACCTAAATAGAGTGAGTTTAATTTTCTTCCTCATGAAACAAAAAGGAGGCAAGTGTGATTTCTCAAGGTCAAATGACACTCTGAAACAGAAGTTTTAAAATCAGATAGTTAATCTATACTAAAATAAAAATGCCTACACATAACTACTTTAAAAATTAAAATTCTTAAAGTGTTATGTTATGAAATAAATATTTTATGCATCTGACAATTTATTTTGTATATTTATTCGGTAAATATGTTTGGAATTGATCACTTTTTTTCCTTCACTGGTACAATTTTAGCAACACACAGAAATTGCACAAGCGAAGCCGCAGGTTATTAACTAGTTCGCTGTAATAGTTCTCTTGTGTGCGCTGCACTCTATACACTGCACACTTATCAGCACGGCGTGGCACTGCGTTAGTTACTCAGCACGGAGATAAAAGGGAGCTGTTTTTTTTCCCCTGCTGGTCACGATTCCCAGCGTTCTTCCGAGCTACACCTCAATTGTATTCGTTTAGCCGTATTCATGTTGGTACGCTGTGTATGCAAATAGATCACATCTGCTTTTTGGAACAGAATAAATGGCCTGTGGCATTTTAGTGCTTCATCAATATTGAAACTTGCAAATTGCCAAAAGCAAAACTGCCAAATCATCAAGTAAAGATGGCTTTGCGTGAATGAAAAATAATTTCCATTAATAAAAATGTTGGCTGTGATACTAATACTTCATTAACAACATACGCCTCCCGACTTCTGACCATATCGAGCCCGGGGCAACCCCGCCCTGGCCGCAGCAATGGAAGCAGCATTAGAGTGCTGTATCAGTTGTCTGCGATTCTATCACCGAAGCTGGCAGATATTGTTAATGACCACAGCGTTTCGGCACAATGGTGAACTATCTGCACCAATAAAATGTTTTATATCAGATACAGTAAAATAATATAGACAGATAAGGGTACTGTCGTTTATTTGTTTGTTAACGTGATGAGGGTAAAAATTATTATTTTTTAAGTCAAAATTTGTACATTTAAAGCATATATTTGTACTCTGGGGGTATATGACACCATTTTACAACATGGTAACTTTTAAGTATTGCAAGTTTTTGAATTTGTTTCAACTTTAAGAACCTATTTTCTAGCTTCTTCGCTCGTAATAAAAAATTACTTTGTAAAACTTTAAGACAATGTTCTTGGACTTCTTTTATTAGAAGAAATTAATATTTTCAACATAACAGTTTATTGTTTTTTAATTAAAAAAAAAAGGTTCAAGGATTAGTATTCTAGGCCTTGTAAGAACAAACTGAAATTCTAACATAATGGTATAAAAGCTCTATACAAACACATAAGAGTGACATGTACATCACTGATGTTGGAGCCAACTATACTTCGTGATAAATGGGGATGGTGTTCTTTATCTGCACATGATTATAACTAGGGATGGTGATTTTTTGTTTTCGCGAAATAGATGCGAAAATATGCTAAATTATATTTTTTCCGCTATAAAATGTGAAATCTAGACTATTCCGAGATAAATGCGAAATCAAAGTAAAAAACGTAGATTCGTCTTCACTCTAGACAATTTATTTACCGATTGTATTTCGTTTCAGTTCAGTATCAAAAGAAACCATCATTTTATGGCATATTCAGCACAAGTATCTTATTGTCAAGTCATTCACAACACTATTGTTCGTAAATATTGAATGAAGAATGGCCATCCGTGTCTCACGATTGTAAACAAAGCAAAGAAAAACTAGCTGGAAGATTGTCCGTCATCTTGCAGAGTACAAGTTTTTAGGCCACCATATTGCGACATCTCTGCTTCGCCGCGCTAACAATTGTAAGTTCCATTTTCTGGCTGTGTTTCACGTGAAAGCTGCGTTCTTGTGTAGTCTGTGGAAGGTGGTGTGTTTACAAATACGTGCATACTCGTGAATGTGTTGTATACTGTTATTTCTCGTGGTAAAAATGGGACGAAACGTAATTTCCATTCGCGATCGCATAAATGAATACAAAAGAGAACAGTTCTACGAAAGTGATACAAATATTTTAATGTCCAATTTATGTAATCGCCGTCTGGAGTGGAAAAAAAAAGATGTACTTGAAAAGCACATTAAATCTGAGGGACATCAGGCTACAAAAAAAAAATTCACTGAGAAATCGGATGAAGAAAAAAAGTTGGTAAAATGGCAAGCAACGGTTTCTGGCATGATCAAAAACCAAAAGAAGGCGAAATTTGAAAAAAAAAAAAAAAAAAAAATTAAAAAACGAGTTTCAATAACATTATTTGTGCACTCTACATAAACTATGGCTAACATATTTATTGTAATATTAAGTATTCAATTTATTGCACTCATAAGTGCTAAAAAGTTGTTTGGAAACCTGCCAAGATAGGCTATCTTTGTAGTTGTGGTAGATCTTTATTTCTGTGATTGTTAATAATTAATATGTGTATTATTTAGTGCTTTTTTAAAAATATACTTTTCTTCAGTAATGTAAAATGAGAGAATTGGCTAAATCTTGTTTTTAAAAATGCTACAAAATGCTAAATTTCAAATTCAAAATGCTAAATGTTATTATTTTAAATGCTATAAATCACCATCTCTATTTATGACAATCGGAACAAGTTCCCAGAAAGGCGGGCGGGGCGTACCTGGTGCCACATGAGCACGCACCGACGCCTCAGCAGCGCCTCGCTCAGCTCCTCGAAGGGGCGCGGCGCACGCGTCCGGGCCACGAAGGGGGGGTACGTGTACTGCAGCGAGCGCACCACGCGCGCGCGCAGCCCGTACAGCCGCGCCATGCTCTCGGGCTGCAGGGCCTCGGGCAGCTCCGCCAGGCCGCTGCGGTAGTGCCGCCGGTACAGCTGGAACCAGAACCGCGCCGATGCCGCCACCTGCAGCGCCGCGCGGCAGATGCAGGCGAAGCGCGACACGTCCTCCGGCCGGATCCACTCCGAGATCAGGAACCACACGTCCAGGGGGTACTCGCGGTCACCGAGACCCGCGTCGCCGGACGCGCGCTTGCGTCGCCGCGCGGGCCTGCGCGCCGTCACCTCCGCTGCGGGCCGGACACAACACACCGCGCTGAACCTTCCACCTGCAATAACTTCTCTTAAGGAAGAACTTATTTAAGAAACTTGCAAACTATCATTTATGTAAAAAAAGAAAACAACTCACAACTAATTATAATAGCCAGATACAGTCATGTCCCAAACAACACAACACATCGCACCTTCCACTAACAATAATTTTCTCTGAAGGAAATATTTATACAAGAAACTTACAAACTATAATTTATATATATAAAAAAAAATTAAGAAAAAATACTAACGCCTTGTGAAAAGTAACCAACTCAAATTTAAGTAGAAGTTCTGAAAAAGTTGACCTCACGAAATGTAACAAAGAAAGAGCTTGCAACAACCAGCACGAGGCCAGCGCGGGAGAGACTCACGCTCGGAGACGTCGCCGTCCTGATCCTCGTCCTCGTCCTCGTGATCGCCGGCCGCGGCCGGGAAGCGGATGTCGCCCATGAGCTCCTCCAGCCTCTCGTCCCAGTGACGGTCATCCTGGTGCACGGCCAGGTGTCTCACTGCGCACACGGCACGCGCCTCTCTACTCGCACACACCCTCCGCAGTCCGTTACACGTACAACTGATGCCAGGACTGGATCTAGACCCCCGTCTGCGACGCCCTCCTTCGGATGGTCTCCCGACCCGTCTCGAAACACGGACCAAGGAGTCTAACATGTGCACGAGTCATTGGGTTGCACTAAACCTAAAGGCGAAATGAAAGTGAAAGCCGCAATGTTGCGGGCGGCCGAGGGCAGAGGGTTAAATTCTACGGGCGAAGCTACCGCGTGAGCGGTTGGCTCGTGCCGGCCTGCATTCCCGGGGCGTCTCGTCCTCATTGCGAGGTGAGGCGCACCTAGAGCGTACACGTCTCTTTGAGTATCTCCAACTTGCAATTTTTTACCCCAAATTTTCTTTTATTCAAGAATAAAAAATACCCTTGATAATTTCTCTTTGAGCATCTCCAACTTGCAAGTTTTTTTACACCAAATTTTCTTTTTTTCAAGAAAAAAATACCCTTGATACCTTCTCTTTGAGTATCTCCAACTTGCAATTTTTTTTCCCCAAATTTTCTTTTATCCAAGAATAAAATACCCTTGATACCTTCTCTTTGAGCATCTCCAACTTGCAATTTTTTACCCCAAATTTTCTTTTATTCAAGAATAAAATACCCTTGATACCTTATCTTTGATTATCTCCAACTTGCAATTTTTTACCCCAAATTTTCTTTTATTCAAAAATAAAATACCCTTGATACCTTATCTTTGAGCATCTCCAACTCGCAATTTTTTACCCCAAATTTTCTTTTATTCAAGAATAAAATACCCTTGATACCTTCTCTTTGATTATCTCCAACTTGAAACTTTTTACCCCAAATTTTCTTTTATTCAAGAATAAAATACCCTTGATACCTTCATTTTGAGTATCTCCAATTGGTATTAGCCATTAGATCATGATCAGACATTAGCCACACTGCGACCTTATGGTGTTCAGTTGTTCAAGTGAAAACTTCTTCACAGCCAGACAGGTAGGTCGGTATGCGACTTATCAGAGTGAAGTGAAAAATGAGAAAATTAACATTCAGGAGCGGGGGTGCTCAATGACAGGCCGATGGATCTCCAACCCAGCATTTGGAACCAGGGTCAAGGAATCAGTTCGAGCATCAGGAAGCTCATTAGTACAACACACTTCCACTGAATTCTCGGTCGAACCAAGGAGTGAACTAGTGGCAAGCAGCTTTGGTCGATCTTTGATGGAACAAGATGTTCTTGCAACCAGCCACTAATGATATGCATGCTAGGGCTGGATACAGAGCAAGGAGTGGTGGGGGGTGGGGGCCTTTCTCGGTTAGAAGGGGTGCACAATAGACTGAATAAGTATAAAATAAAAGATGGATAGAAAAAAAAATGCAACATCTATTTACCAAGTGAATAAAAATGGTACCTTTCCATTATCTATTTATGTCTTAAATATCGGCCCTTGGAAATGCATAGGATTCATACAACATTAAAGTAAGTATTATTTCTGGGCTTATTTAAATAATTTTTGAATATAGTAATTTAACAAAGCAACACTATTTAAACTATGTTTTATACACTGAAAAATGAACACTCTATTATTCCTATGAATACAGAATGTGAAATAAGACGTACATTCAATACACGGGTAAGAACACGGGGTTTGATGTGTAATGTACGTGGATGCAATGATAGGTTTACCGCTGCAGAGAGGGGAGGTGGCGAAGTAAAGCAGGCATAGGTATGCGAGAGCGCCGCACGCACGCACCTTCCCGAACCCCGTTGTTGGAGGCAGCCTTCCGCAGTCGCCCCTGGCCGGCAGAGACGGGCGAGTTGGCGTAGTCGTTGAGCGTGATATCTGCGCACACAACACACCGTGCTTCGCCTTGCCACCCGGCCCTCAGACGAATGTCACGTGTCGTGCCCAACTGACATGGTGAGTTACGATAAGACTGAGCGTTTCACTACATTATATTTAACACCAAAATGCCAGTAAATATACCTCTCAACACATGAAATTAATCAGTAATTTGACAAAACATAATTACAAAATTACATAAATTACATAATTACAAAAAATTGTATCTTTTACTATAGTAAATTCAGTGAATGTAATTTATGTACTTAGTATGAATTTTATAGCAAAATGTAAAAACTAAACGGTTTGAGAAAAATTAATATTACGTTGTTTGATCTTGCATCTCTTATAACATATTATTAGGGGCAGGCATTTTTCGCGAAAAGATTTGAACACTTATTAGACTGCAACTAGGTATACCCGCACCTGTGGTTTCTTCCTTGTGATTGGTGGCCGTCTGCGAGAGAAGTCATTGACTTATTTGACTGAGCCAATCAGGACGCCCTTACTTCCTCATTGACTCACTGTGATTGGTGTTGTTACAATCAATATGTACCTGGGAGAAACTCACCCAATCACAAAACACAGACGGTGCTATAGTGTTTTAACTTTTATCTAGTCTCAAGATCTTTTCGCAAAATCTGCATGCCCCTACATATTATGTATGTTGTTTGATGTATCTCTTATTACATATTATGTTGTTTGATCTTGCATCTCTTATTATTTACATATTTTTACATAATGACATTGGCTAATTTTTAAAATACCACGAAAATTGCAGATTAATTTTTATACATGCTTCATGTGCCAATCAAAATAAGAATATTTTGGTGCAATAAGTAGTAAAAAATATAGTTTCATATTTGTTGAAAACTACACCACTTTTATAAATAAAGACTAAATATAAAACACCAAACAAAATTTCCTGATTACAAAATGAAATCGACCTAAAAATAAATCCAAGAAAACTTGTCCCTACCAACCGTGTTTGTTAATCGGCTCTCAGCATCAACCAAACTTATTTTTATGCAAATAAACTGATATGGTTTTTGGAAATATGTTATAAATGGTTCATAACATACTAGGCTATATTTGGTATATTACTCTATAAGAAATTGCACCATATCACTCAGCCGTGGCATACCACCTGCTCCGTAATTCTACTTCCAGCCAACAGTGCATCAACTGTGGGAGGCTACAACGATGTTATGTGGATGGGTACAGGCTGATTTGCAGATTAGTTTCGCTTGCTAACTTCTTACATACCAGTTACAGAGACTCATGAACACTCTCGCAAGCAAAACATTTAACTGCTACAGCTATTTATTTTTTTAAGAAAATTAAATTGCTTTCTTTAATTTATATGCTGTAATGTTAATAAATGTAAAATTTTATAAAAATATTTTTTTTTTAAGTATAACATATATAGTTGTATAACAAAATTTAATAAAAATTCATGTAGCCACTTAAATTAGATTAATTTAATTTGAATAGCACACTAACCTTGAAAAAGTTAAAAAAAATTTTAAGTTCAGATTTTAAAGTAATAATTCTTGAGAGTTATTACTTTTAAAACTGAATGTTAGCATGTGGATTTTTAGTTAAAATTTTTGGCACTAATTTATTTATATGGTTATTATATATACTAGGTTTAACTCAAAAAAATTTAATGAATTTTTTTAATAGGAAAACCACAGATCACTCCATACATTTATAATTATTACCTATGAAAATCTCTGCACTTTTAAAAACACTTAGCAGGAAACACCCACAACATTAAAATAAGTCTAAGAGTAAAGTGTTTTCCTTGGCTGATGCGAGGAAATGACGCTGAGACAGCAGGTGTGTGTGTCTGGTGGCATGGATTGAGGGGGAGGGGGGCAGGGGTAGGCACCGTGGATGCTACAAGGGTGCAGAGCAGTTACCAGAGCACGGCTGTTGTCGCCCAGGGCAGCGTTACATGAGCAGGGGATGGAACATGACCGCGATTATCATCCAGCCATTACGTACACTCGTTACAATGTGTGACCGATATAAAAAAAAAAACAGATACTAGCATAACTTTAGCTATTTTTTTTAGTAACATTTGTATTGAATAAAATACAAGGTCTAATCCAGCGTCCTATGGCTCGGCACATTCCGGCATCCGGCGAGCAGGTTGCATAACTGTGCTGCAGGCATTTTTAGTTCGCTCAGAGTTTACCGTTACTGTCAGTTTTTATTTGAGTACATTTCATGAACATATTTCCAGTGAGATTTTTTTAAGAATACCATGCTCACCTGAATTTTTTTAAAAAAAAATACCATGCTCACCTAAATTTTTTTTAAGAATAGCATTATCATTTGTATTTTTTTTATTTATACAGAGCCACTTATTATAAACTCTTTTAAATACCATTTACTGTATACTAATTTTTATTTGGCATTCATGTTAAAACTATAGTGACTTTCCATAATCAAGATAGATTACTAAACTGACACGGCCATAATCCTGCACGTGCTAGATAAGACATTTCACTGTACAAGTATACAAATAATATTTTATAGATAAGACTTCAGAATACTATATTTGGTCTTTCTTCAAAGATTCTAAAATTTTAACAGCAGCACAAATAGTACCTATTGAATACCTCAGTTTACTCCTAACCTGTAATATGTATCGGACACACTCTTGCACATGACAAAATAAACTGTTTGAAAACTTGCAATATATTTGGAATCTTAAAATTACTACATAAAGATCTTTTGCCGTACTACTAGACCTTGATAGGTACAAGAAAGAAAATATCTCAACAGGTAAAAATATCTGCAGGAACAAATTTGTGATTTCCAAATTTTTGGGTAAGTAATTTTATTATTTTGCCATTCATTTTTTTGGAAACAAAATGAATCATGGGATGTCTGCGCTATCTCTTTTTTGTATTTTCTCCTAGTTTTTGTGATAGCAAAGATGATTCCTGGCTGCTCGAATCCAAGCACGGTGGGAAGACCAGCTCCCCGAACGATCCTGGTGGTTTGTTATTTCCTTCCGCTGTACGAACACAGCATTTGATTTTCCACAAGTGAAAAATCATCAACCAGAGCGGAAATCGAACCCACGATCTTTGAAGCACCAACCGAGTCTAGACCACTAGACAGAATGTTATAACACTCACATGTATTATTAATTAGTACAGCTTTATTCCTACCAGGCTTTCTACTCTAATTAAAAATAAAACCTTTTAAAGAACATGAATGACAGCAATCTAAACAGCTGTTTTCCCTGCAAGTAATGGAAAATCCCATTCAAAGCACTAACATTCATTGCTTAGGGGCAAGATTATACTGTGAATTGCGATTAAACTGAAGTAACACTGCAAAAAAGTCAATACAATGCACAACAAAATTAAAGTAAATAATCTATTTAGCACAAAAATGTAACTAAAAACATGAAATCCACCAAAGTTTGACTGCACTTAACTCAAATTATTATTTTTTATTATAAATTCATTGAATGCATTTTATTTAGCATGAATTTTTACCAAAATAATTGAAAAAAATTAGATTGGAAACAATTATTATCACAGTGATATTGCATCAATTTTCAGCAACACATTTTTACATTAATGATGGCACATTTTTTAAATGCACAAAAATTTGCACATGTATATTTTTATTTTGCAGAGTATTTTTTTGTAGACATGCATATTACTAACAATTTTATATTAAGTGCATAATGTGTCCGTAAAAATTGTTAATACTTTGGTGAAAAAAAATATTAATATTTTAGATTCATATTTGCTAAATAATACACTATTTTTATGAATAAGGTCAGTGTATACAAATAAAACCAATAACACCTGTTTTGAAAATGAAATTGACTTAAAAATAAAACCATAAAATATTGTCCCTAGTCATGTGGCGTGGGCTGAGTCAGCTCGTGTCCAAATTCACCTTACAAGAGCTCTCGCCAGCTTCCACCCCTTGGAAACTTCATTGTCACGACTGACGTCACCACGTCACATTCACGTGAAGCGAACCAGTGCACCGAGGTCTCCAACAAGAGGATGTGCCTCTTCCCTTGTAACTCTTAAATGATTTCTCATGCTCAGGCATTTGTAACTGTTAATTTTTGTAATGGCTCCTGCAATTGGCTGCTCACACTTTTTACACTGAACAAAATTGTGGTCGAATACGGCCGCAAGTTTTTAATGTGAATACATTTGTAAATGGTAAGTTCAGAAAAGTACCTAATGCCTGCACTCTTTATATAGCTAGCTCAGGCGATGTCCACTATATTAGCTTTCTTGCTCTCCCTGCAGAGTCTGGTCTGTTCGACAGCGGAGAGCAACAACTTGTTTGAAATCATCACAAGCTATTCTTTCTTCTAATAGTCGTTTCATGCAATTCCAACTGTATAATTTCGCCATTCTAAATTTTATTTTTTTCGCACTATTCGTTATAATTTAGTCTCAATGTTGTTTGATTGTCAACTTTCTTTAACGAGTTTAATTTTCTGCACAACATGAATTTAATTTGATTAAAATTGGTTAATGGGTATATCCAATATCTGCTTTTAAAGTAGACTAGTCACCTGAAATTGAATGTTTGAAAAACTTGCCTAAAATTCTCGTAGTGAAATGTGCATATACACAAAAACAGTTAATAATGGTGCATGCCTAAATCCTTACACTACCTACATATTTATGTGCTACATAAATCACCTTTACAAACGTGCATCACGATTTATAAGATGTATTTACGCCAAAAAAAGGATGGAAATATATTTATTATATTTTTTAGGGCATTATTAATAACTAACTTACTATAACCCAAGCTTTAGAATAATTTTTTTTAGCCTTAGAATACAGTACCATAAATAAGAAAAATATTGTTGGCTTTTTTGCATCAAAGAATATTTTTGCGAGATTACAAATTGACTATAAAAACTCATAATGACATAAGTATGAGGGTATCTAAATTGGAAGATGAACTTTTTAAAATTAAGTTTTGAAGGCCTCATTAGTCACTGGGATAAAGGGGAATAGTAATGAAGAAGGGCTCGCAATGAAACTGTACACAGCCAATGTTAACTGCAGTTCTAGTTTACATAATTATTATCATGAGACATGCCACAAATGATCCTGGATATTGTATTTTGGAATTTAAGTGTTTGGAATAAATTTGAGGCTGATACAGCTACTTAAGTAATCCTGCAAATAGTTTGGATAAAAAACTAGCATGCTCCTAAAATTGTTGGTACTTGTATAACAGACTATACATTAAATTATTTCAGTTTGGTTTTCACTTATTAGGCCCCAGTAGTGAGTGTACGAGATTAGCTGATGATCCCTATGAACCCGCCTACTTCATGGCTTGTAGTTGTTGACGTAAATGTGTAGAAGTATGTGTATGTACATAAACAAAGTGAAATATCTTAAGTTTATAAGAGCTTGAATAATTGTTTAAAATAAGTACTACAATTGGTATAGTTACTAAGTTAACGCTATAGTTTGAAAACATGTGAAAGTGAAGTGTCTGTAAAATTAGTGCAGTATTAAAAATTAAATTGTTCTATAAATATAATCATATGTAATGAAAACTTTGTGGCGGTCTAACCTCCAAAGTTTTTATTCAATTTCTTAACAGAAGTCACTCTTCGCCCTGATTTTTTACTTGTCCCCGACATCTTCTTAAACTAAACAGTTGTTTAAAGAAAAGTTTTTTATTCGACGAGGCATACATAATTACGAAATAGACAGCAACTTTTGCCGTCAACTCTACAGTCATCCGCCATCTTGAACTGTGCAAAATACAGATGACAGCTCACGCAGTGACAAGCATAATTATAGTTTTATTTACTGTGAAACTATTTTTGATGATACAAGTTTTAAGAATTAAAAAAATAAAAACAAAAATTTATTGAAACGTCTTTAGTAATTTATTTTTTCATTTTTAAGGACTGCTACACCTGCGAAGTCTGGGAACAATTCTTGACATTACTTTTCAAAATGGCGGCCAGACAAGAAAGGTTGGTGCAGGGATTCGGATGGCCGTAATTTGTAGGTGTGTCAAAGTGGATGGGATGGAATAATGCGGTTGAAGTGTCGAACGGTGACATCGCACGTGATAAGCCGCAGCTCATCAGCACGGAGGACGGACCCTCGCCGCGGCTCGAGATAATAGAGGCGGAGCCCCGATGAGCAGAGCCTTGTAGCAGTTGCGGTGGTGAAGGAAGGCAGGAAGGTAGGAAGGTAGGGAAGGGACCTCGGATGCGCGCGTGGCGGAGGGCTGCGGCCCCGTGAGACGCGAGTGCCCGCGCGCGTACCCCGGTCGGCGGCGCCCGGCCGCCCGGCCGCCGGAACATGTGGAACATGATGTGCGACGTGATGCCGACCATCTCGGAGGACAGCATCAGCCAGCGGAGCTCGCAGTTCTCGGGGGAGGACGCCAACTTCGAGCAGCTGATGGTGTCCATGCTGGACGAGCGCGACAAGCTGATGGACAGCCTGCGCGAGACGCAGGAGCGCCTCACCGACACGGAGGTGAAGCTGGCCGAGGTGGAGAAGGAGCGGGACTCCCTGCAGCGACAGATCTCCGCCAACCTGCCGCAGGTAAGCCCCGACGCGGGTCCTGGGTCCCTGGGAGTCTCCCTTGGGGGTGGGGATGACCAGCGAGGCATCCCCTGCGCCCCGGTTGTCGCGGGGACACCCCGTCCGTGCACCGGGACCGCGGGGTGACGGGCCGTATTGATTGTGCGGTGGCCGTGCCCGCCATCTTCCTCCGCCGAGCGGCCGGCTGTCACACCGCCTCCCGCGCATTATTTATACCGCGGCGCGGGTCGCGGGGCCTGCCGGGACCGCCCCGCCGCCCCGCCGCCCTGCCGCCCTGCCGCGCGCCCCGAGTTGTTGGGGCATGGGGCTCCACCACAAGTCTCGGGAGGGAAAACCTAGTGCAGAGCCCAGGGTGCAAGCTGAACATTCAGCACAGAGAGGGTAACACCAGTTGGCAAGTGGTCCTGTTATTGAAGGCTGGGTGGAGCTCAAGAGCTTGGAATGCCAGTTCAACAAAAATTATCATGGTATATTACTTTTGTTGCAATGTTGTTCTGAATAAAATACGGTCAATTTGTTTGGGATAATGAAACAATGAGGAGTAGCCTAGCCATGTTCCACGTACATCTCTCTGTGGGTGGCCCATTGCTCGAAGGCTCGATCGTCATTTGTAAGCATGGCGATGAATGATCAGAGCAAAGGAAAAAGGAAGAGAGTATCAGCCTACTTTGTCACAGGGAGAAGCTGATGTATTTCAGTGAGTATCGTGAATAGCAAGTGTGGTAGGTGTAAGGGAGTGGAACTTTGGGGAGTTGACACACTGATGGGTGTGCCTGTGGCATTATCCGCTTGTGTTTCGTTAAACGCAATTCTGCTGTAGCAGTGTACTTGCTCTGGCACGCTGGGGTCGCAGACCTCCAGTAAGTACTCGTGTGCCCTGTAGGAAGCAGTGTCGCAGATATGTGTTATGTGTGTGTCCAACGATCATTTTCCCCGATGTTTTATCTAATACCACAGACTCATGACTAGTGACACTGCTACCGAAAACTGCCCTTGGAACAGCAATGTGATACAAATGATTTACTACTGCTTTTCTGCCCACTGTCTACTGTCTTAGTGCTGTACAGTATCGTCAAACAAAGTATTGCGTAACATACATGTCAAATCAAAAATACAGTTGGCTTCCACTTTTCACAGGAAAAAGAAAATGTTACGACTAATGGTACAATGTGCAGATAGCCTAATGACCCCATGTACCTGGACACACACACGGTGTGCAGAGCTTCAGAAAAACCACATGTTTGAAAACGGCTCAACATATCGGAGTGATGTCTGTTTGCGAAATATTTGGAATTTCTTATCTCTGCCGGGTTTAATGAAAAGAAGAAATTATAGAGCATAGAATAAAAGTATTTTCGGAATTTAAAATTTTTTTTTAACAAATATCGCCTAACTATGAAAATTAAAAAATTCAATATCTCCTAAAGTATTTGGAATTTCTTATCTCCGCCGGGTTTAATGAAAAGAGGAAGTGAAAGAGCATATAATAAAAGTATTTTCGGATTTTTAACATTTTTTTTTTTTTGCAAATACCGCTACTCTACATATTTACCAAAGTATTTAAATACTACACTGAGACGAGTAGGTCTATTTCTGTATTTCTTTTGCAAACTGTACGTATTTTTATTAGAGTGAATATGGCTAAAACACATGTTTTCAGGAAATTTTCATGCATGAAACATCCAGTACAGATTCTCGAAAATGCTCAAGGAACTCTCATTGTACCTTTATCTTCATTTACGTGCAATACCTGTATTGTGATGGTAACGACTCAAATCTCACAGTTACTCTATGCGCACCAGTTCATTCACAGCCCTTGCGCGAAGCGTCAGGAGCGTTCAGATTGAGTAGTACAGAGTTAGTCTTTACGTTGTGAAGATTGCAGTAGTGAAGCTCTGTATGCTCGCATGTAATCAGTGTTCGAAGAAGGCGAGGCATCTGTCGACAGGTTGCCCTCTGTTCTGCATCTTAGTAATAGAATTTTCACTTTTAAATCCTGTACCTGAAATTATAGCTTACATAAACTTTAATATTATAGGTACCTATATGTATTGCTTAAGACTTACATACTGTTTATTATGAATTTTGAATTTCGTGGTAATCAAAACCCCCACAAATTTATTAGCAAATAATTAATAGATTTTGGTCGTTTCAGTTTTATTCGGCTCCTAGGGCTTCGCTTGTAAACTTTGAAGACTTTTTAAGGTGCGTTGTGCTGTTTGTATTAGTTTTGACATTGGCAGAAGAATCTGCAGTGTGAAAGTTGCAGAAATTAGTGCTTCCCAGCAGACTTAACTTTGTACGCCCAGTGTAAGTACGCCAGAAACTAGAAAAGTGCTAGTGCTGTATGTTTGCTCGTGACGAGTGTGGTTCAAAGTCGCTTCAGGAGCTTAAACATGGCCCGAGAAAAGTGAAATCTTCAGGGTGCATTTTTAAAAAAAAATGGATTCTTTATACGTTTAAATATTCACATTTTAAGCATGGTTAGATGGTGTAACACAGATACTCTAATTCCCAAATAGCATTAAAAAAATATTTACAATTCTCATTTACACATCTTAATATATATATAAATCCAGTGTCCTGATGTTTGTTTCCAGTTAACTCTTTACCAAGTCAACCGATTTCGATGAAAATTGGCATTTATGTGTAATTTTTTCCAACTTGAGAGATAGGATAGTTTTTATTTCGATTAATGGTCTTAATAATTTATAATTAATAATAAACTGATTATCAATGTTGATTGGTGTTTAAGCCCGGGAAACGGTAGGTACTTCGTCTCCATGACAACGTTGCGTGCTTGAGAGTCGGGAAACCATCGGTGCTATTCGTTTTTTCTTCGGTACATTACAAAGCATTGTATTAAGTTTTTGTCAAAATTAATTAATTTTCATTTTATTTCATTTATTATAACTGTAAATAAGAGATTTGGTCTCATTTTTCCCCCCATTACTACAACCGTGCGAAGCCGGGTCGGGCAGCTAGTCATCTATATATTTTGTTCGCAGAATGATAAGCTACATCATCAATATAAATGTAATTTTGATATTATTTTAAGTTTATTTAAAAAAAAACTAATTTATTACGTAATTTTACCATGTGAAATAATCTAGGTAAGTTGATTTTACAAATATTTGTAATGTTTTCTTAGTTATTTACCTCCCGCCATATTACACCGACAGCCCTCGCCAACTAGAGACGAGAGTTGAAATTATTGCACTGTGCACTCGCTCAGTGCAGTTCGCCCTGGGAACGTGATGAACGTGATGATCCATGCACTGAGTGCAGGCCAGAGCAGATGCTGCAGTTTGCAAGTCGCACAACCGTGCAACGATGAGGCTGTTTCTGTTAACAGAGTTCATGAGACAATTTTACTTCTACGTCAGCAAAATTATATTTTAAGTGAAATTTTAAGTTCTTTCTTTATTTCAGTCCAAATATTTTTTGTTAGAAAATACAGAAATTTCAAAAGAAAAGAAGTTAAAATTGAACACAGTTGTAGACATAACATTATTGCAATGCTTCCTTATGAATGCAGAATTGTAATTATAATTTATATAGAAATAATTTTGTGAAAACCAACACACAGAATAGTTTATATTAATTACTTGTACTTAAGATTATGTTATAGGCATGAACAAAAAATAAAGTTATTTAATCGACCCATCCCTATACACACTATGAAGATAGTTCAGTACATGTCTGATGTAATCCATTGGTAAAAAAAAACTGTTTTAGATTTTTTTTTAAGATTCTTACAAATATAATTGTTAAAGTTTAAAAAAAACTAGTTGGTAGTCTATTCAAATGATAACTACATAAACAGGATGCTGCACATTATCAAATTGTATTAAAAATGTTTTAGTACTATTTTTGTATGACACCTACATAAAATGTATTTTGAATATCTTGCATTATTAATCACACTTTCATATAATAATGGATATGAATATTCTGGTGATGTGTGTTCAGAATGCCATTTTTTTTTTAAATTCTTAGACTACACTGTCATATCAGTACACACAATAACTATAATTTGTTAGCACCTGCAGCTCACTGCATTACTGATTGAAATAATATTAAACTACTGAGCTCCAAATATGAAATACTTTACTCAGAAAATTAAACCTTAATTATTTGCACAATTGTTAAGTGAAAAAATAGGTTACATGTGTGACTAATTTAGTCTTATCTTTAGTTGAACATTGACTTTAAGTAGGTACATTGATTTTGCGCTGCCCAGAAAGTAGATGTAGGAGTGTTATGAACTATTGGCATTTGATTCTTAGAAACAGAAAACTGTGGATGGTAAGTTTTTTTTTCTACGAGTTGAATCCCCATACAAAAAAAAAATCGGTATTTGCAATTGCTAGAGATCTGCAAAATTCACGGTTTTGATGGCCTTCAGGATAGACTGCACATACCTCTGTACACTCGGTCAATTAACGCAAGTTCATTGGCTGCTGACTTGTAAGTTGTCTCAGCTGGTTTGTCTGTGATTCGATCCTTCTTTGGTGGAGGGTTTATAACTGGTTAAGATTCGTCCAGATGAACAGTAAGCCAATAGCAAAATTATCTAAGAGGTATGTGTGTTTGAATTCTAGCCTATCGCCGAATGAATCCGCGAATTTTGCAGGGCTCTAGCAATTGTTGGTTGAGAATGTGGTTGGTATTAAGTTATGTTCTTATCAGAGCTATAGTTGACTCACATTTTCTCAGCTGTTTGATACAGGTAGAAGAAATGTTTCTCTACACTGTGGCAACACTATAGAATTTTATTCCTTAAGGCTTAGTCCCACACAACATGTTGATTTCATTCATTTTCTCGTCATTGCATTTATTTAAGGGCTCTTTCTGAAACTTGAACTTAATATTGCATTTGCTTTTGTTATTCTGTCACTAATATTATCAACAGATATTCACTTATTGTAATAAAGTAGGTCAGGGTAGCTGCGGTCAGGGAAAACGTGAAAAAGTCGGGGAAATAAAAAAATAGTAATCAGAAATGGTTCAAGCATTGCAAGTAAAGAAAAAGAAAATTATATGAGGCTCAGAAGGAAGCCACCATATTTGAAGATGAAACCTCTTCAATTACCAAGCAACAGTCCTAAAATGTTGTGAATTATGATTTTGTTTACCTATTTATCACAAGTTTTAATATTATTATTGTTATACGGTGTCGTATGTGTAGACGTATCAGATTTTTTAATTGTCAGAAATACTGTACATTCTACGAACATTGTATATCTTCACTATTTTAAATTTTCAAAATAGCAGCTTTACCATTAGGTACTTCTTTGAAATTTATTAAGTACTTTTTAAATTTAATATTTTGATAATTGTGTGTGTTCACATATGAATATTAAAAATTCATGTTTTTTTTACATTTTTGACAATAATTAATTAATTGATTTATTCTACTTTAAGTATAAATGCATATAGTTAAACCACTCATTAAAAATAGTACTTAAGCTAACTGATACTAAAGATGATTTTGGTTGATATCAGTTTAAAACATTAGTGACAACAAAGAAAGCAAATGCAGTATTAAGTTGAAATTTCAGAAATAGCCCTTAAATAATTGCAATGACGAGGAAATGAATGAAAATTCAACATGGCTTATGAGAGAGCCTGAAGGGGTGCCTCCCATTTCAGGTCATGTTTTTATATTTATATTAATCACTGATCAACTTTTAGACTTTTTCAATAGTTTATCTTTCACGAAATGAAAAATATATATAGCGCATACTTTTGCATAATTAGCTGCCAAAGTTACATTTTTAACGTTTTTGGGTTGTACAAATAAGGATAATTTAATTTATTGCAGAAATGAAACTTTTTAATTTTAACTACGACGCCACTGGCTACTTCACAATATGGTTTGCATTTCTATCACAAAAACTCATTTCATGTTCCTTGGCTGTCAAAATCGTAACAAATTTGAGAATTTTGAAATGCCAGATAAAATTAATTAATATTTTCTGAAAGAAATTCAAACCATTTCTTGAAGTAGCCAGTGGCATCGCAGTTGAACCTAAAAAGTTTCAGTTCTGCAATAAATTAAATTATCCTTATTTGTAACACCCAAAAAACTTTAAAAATGTAACTTTGGCAGCTAATTATGCATAAAGAATGCGCTATATATATATATATATATATATATATATATATATATATATATATATATATATATATCATTTCGTGAAAGTTAAACAATTGAAAAAGTCTAAAAGTTGATCAGTGATTAATATAAATATAAAATGATGACCTGAAATTGGTGCGCCCCCCCTCCCCTTAATGCACGCACAGAGATGAGGGACTGCACCTCTACGTGAGCTCAGGGGTGAAACTGTCCCGACACGTGTCCCTGGAGGACGGTTGTGCACCTCCCCTCCGGTCCGGGGGGAGTGCCGGGAATCCTTTTCACAGACGAGGGAGCCAAACGCCCGATCGTGCATCTTCGGTTTTTTTTTTTTGTTCATTGTAAATAAATATGGCGGTGTTGATAAAAGGAAAGACCATAAACAAGGCAACGGTATTTATTTGTAATTTTTTTTTTAGAGGAAAATACCTAATTGAAGAAACGTACTTCGTGGATTTGTATATTTTTCATACCGTATAAAATCTAGGAAGTCTTTGTCTTCCACAAATATTCTCGGGACGCCACATATTCCGTGAATGTTTATTTTGGACAACTCATGTAAACTGATGGTCAATTAGGTTAGGTTAGCTACATTATAAATACTTTAAAACATTGTGGACGGTTGATTTGGTTAGGATAGCTACATTAAAAGATACTGTGAAATCATGTAAACGGTTTCCTAGCCCTGGATAGCTACATATTAAAAAGTTATTTGCTACGCAACCATAAAATGATTTTACAGTTTTTTTTAATGTAGCTATAGGTACTTACCTAATATAACCAACCATGCACAATGTTTTAAAGTATTTATAATGTAGCTAACCTATCCTAATAGACCGCAAAATTTAATGCCACACCGGTTTATGCAATGAGATAGAACGGGGGAGAAAAAAAAAGCGAGCATGAACTTCGGGGAACTTCGGGTGTGGCTCTCTCGTCTGTGAAATGCAGTCTCCCGTGGAGCGACCTTCCCAGGGTTATGTACACGATTATGTACGTGATATATTTTGGTCCATGTTTCTCAATGTTGGCAAAATTAAATTTGTAAAAGTAGTACGGAATGTACCCAGCCATACGTTGGAATATTTTTCTCGTGTGACATGTAGATCCAATCTTGCTATTACCAGATCTTTAACACTTGCTATTTTGCAACACTTTTCTTTGGCCTGAATTTATCATAGGTAATATAATGCGCAATTTAGTTATTTTAATACTTTGTCAGCTTTTCTCTTGAAACTGATTGAAGACAGACAACTCCCTCGCTCTTCCAGGAATCGCGAATATCGTGCACCCCTTGTAAATTGTATTATAAACCAGCTACATTCGCCAAATTCGTGTGCTTGCATGTCTCTACCTCCGCAAACCAAGGCGCAGAACTTCAAACCGAAACTCGTTAGCAGAACTTTCAAAAATACAGGGATAGCCATAGAAGTAGGTAATTAAACATTTTTTTAAAAATATTGATATTAAATTTAATAACTCAAAAATTTAACGTAAATATTGTTAACATACATTACCGCGAAAATTTATAGTGGCGCGCGAGTGGAATAACTTTAACATACCTTAAAAAAAAACTTTACCAATTCAATAGCAATATATATATATATATATATATATATATATATATATATATATATGCAATTGAATATATATATATATGCAATAGAATATATATATATATGCAATTGAATATATATATATGCAATAGAATATATATATATATATATATATATATAAACCATATTCGGGGAGCTTTATATTATAGCTTAACTTGACACACAACAATTATAGGCCTTTAAAATCGCAACACCTAACAAGTAAATTGGACACATAACCAGATTAAAAAACCAATGACTAGCCCGGGCGTTATTTATATTTCTGTGCTTGTTGCGTAAAAGGGGTTAAGTCCAAAATCATAGTTTTGAGAAAATCGCGATTAAAAATTATCAGGTTTTTTGAAGTCAAGTTTTTTTTAGGTTTATTAACTGCTTTAGAACTTTCGAAACACATTGTTTTTTTTATATGATGTCTCTAATCTCCCTTATAAATTTTAAAAGCAAATAATTCAATATCACTATGTATTAACCATTTGTGACTTAACCCCTTTACGCAACAAGCACAGATTTATACTGTCTTATACTTAACCAAAGTTCCTGTCCCACTATGAGCGGGCCCATTTTACCGCCCAAACTCTCGCGCGAACTCACTCAAATGACGCCGTCAAAGCTGTTTCCGCCTTCTTTAAATACCTTTTGTAAAAGCCTTCTGCAGGTACTGGCGACACGAAGAGGTCACTCGTACTTACGACTCGGGTTATCCATAGTTTAAACCCTGCAAGCTCAGCGGTTACCGTCTGGCAGCATGAGCGGACATGTCTGCCGGGCTTTGGGGCCGGTGTCCCTCGCATAGCACGGCCCCGGCCCCAGTGGACGGCCATGCAGGAGAGGCGCTAGTGCGTGCTCGGAACGGCAGGCGTCCGCTGAAGCCGATCAGCACGACGTTGCAGGGCGGGAAGCCTACGATTCACGCCGAGTATTCGACATGCCCGAACATTACCGAATACTTGCCTTCGGGTGTCTTCGGAATTATTTTGTTTAAGTTAAAAAAAAAAAGTCTGTTTTAAATGCCTGACATAAACCAATAAATGTAGGAAGTTTCATAAAAATAATACAATTCAAGCCATTAAAACCAAGAATAATATTTGAGTAAATATACGAACATTCTTATCTTTTACATTCGTCTTGCAATTTCATCAAATTAAAATGCGATGTAATTAACTTAAGATTTATTTGTTGTTTGGATATTGTTGCGCAAGTAATAAGTTAAAACAAATTACGTGAGTTCCTACTGTTCATCCTTTGTCCCGGTTTGTTAGGTCAGGTCAGTTACATTATAATTACTTTAAAACTAAACAACCATTAAAAATAATTCTTATTAATTTTAATGTCCGCTTAGTTTGAAAGTATTTATAATGTAACTGACCTGACCTAATCGACCATTTTAATTAATTAGGCGTTCACGAACACGGCAAAATTAAAAATGCCTTTTTTCACCTAAATAAAAGAATTCCGAAGTCACCCGAAGGCAGGTATTCGGTAATCTTCGGGCATGTCGAATACTCGGCGTGAATCTTAGGCTTCCCGCCAGTAGAGACACTTCTGCTTCTTCACTACTTCACGTTTTTGGCCTTGGAAGGTATTCGTATAGCCATAAAAACCAGGAATTTTGGACTTTTAGAATTTCAACTTCAATTAACAGTCATGAAGAACCAATTGTGTAGCGAATCTATTGAACGTGGGCCGAATTCTCTCGCGTTAGTTTACAATTTACGTTGCGTCTGCTGTACGGGCGTTCGACGAACGTGTCGATGAAATCTGCCAGTGCGGTGGTGTGTTGATGCAGCGTGGTTAGGAACAACTTCGTTGTTCAGCAACCATCGTTAGACTGAGAACCAGTAGAGCCAACCTATATTATACCGCTTGGTCTCTGAAATCATACAGAATCGGTAATCATTACACGAACCACCAAAACAGTTTGAAAAATAGTTTTGCAACAAGCGTAGTTATTAATTTTCCATTGCCGTGACTTACGATGAATAGGGATATGATTAAATATTCAATATATGTTGATTTCTATCAATTTTAAGTCCCCAGTCTTGCCTGACGGGAATAAATTTATTACTTTGGCGGTAAAAATTTGAATCTAGAGAAGAAATGAAAATTCTATATTTGCGAAAAGACATGCCATACACCCACATTTACACACATAGACAATATATATATATTTGGTGTATCACGAGTTACGAATGGAAAAATGAAAATTAATGAGTGTTAACAATATTAATTATAGAGAATACAATTTCACTCGAATTTTTGTATTTGTATCCAATTGTAGAGAGACATGGGCTACCCGTATTATACACATTTCGTATCCAATCGTACCATCTGGCAGTCCAGCGACGTTGAGGCCACTGTCGACAGCTCCGGTCCGTGTCGCCTCGAAGGTCGGCGGTCAACAATACTCTGGCACCGCCTTCACTGCTGCACACTAGCGCCGCGCTCAGATCGGTGTCCATGTTCAAACTTCACAATTTTTTTTTTTTTTTTTTATGGTTATTGGCTTTCGCCCACAACCACCACCAGATACACACAAGTTCGACAACGCCGGTAACTTCACAAAAAAAAAAAACAATTTCATACGTGAACCTAAACCTAAAGTTCTTCTAAAAATCTACAAGTAATAAATGGGTAGCCAAGTCTATGAATAAACACACAATAAAACAAACAAAAATTAAAATATAACACTTGATTCAAATTATTCAAGTTAAGGTGAGTTTTCGATTGAAAATTAAGAATTAGTTGCGTACTTAATGTATGACTATGCATAGGTACTAGTGGAATGGTTTATGGTTGTCGTGTATGAATTCTGACGGGTCGTGTGCGAACCATACGATGAATTTTAGACTTAACAGGGATGGTTATATTTTATATTTTCCCTTAAGAATTAAGGGATGCTCCAATCAGAGCACAGTAGAATGTGTTGTTGGCGTGAAACAATTTTTCTTTGAAAAAACATGTTATTGTGTAGAACGAAAGGAGTAGGAAATACGAAAATACTAGCTAAATGTTAATAAATGATAAAATATAAAAAAAACAATGCACGAAATTAAAATAAAACTAATTGGAATATTTATTTTGTATTAAGATTTTGGAAATTGATTATTCTTATGTGTTTCTAGTTAATTTTTGCTATTATACATTATTTAATATATTAATGTGTATTTACGATCCGTTAATATATTTTCTTATTCTAAAAGCCATTTATGGTGGCATGGAATGGATGAACGGATTATAATTACATGACCTAGTATTTATATATTAAATTTTGATATTCTCAATACTAAATTGTGTACGTATTCAAGGTTACGAACTGAAATGTTACAATTTTAAAAGTTAAACCGTAGCTTTGTGTCCGGTTTTTCAAGTAGGTACATAACCAATTTCACCATGGATACCTACATATGTTACGTTTAATTATGAATTGATAACGATTACTAACAGAAAACCATTTGAAAATGCAGACGATACCTACGAATACAAAAAAATTTTGACTTAAAATAACATGGCTGCTATTCTCGCCCGTTTTTATTGGCTGGAATTAACGGCCACTAATTCAATCGTAAACTGGATATTGCTTAGTTATGTGCTCGTCGGCGTTCAGGTTAAGTTTAAGTTTTTCAGTCGTAAACCAGACCTTTAAAGTTTCTGGGAAAACATGTTGCCAACTTAACACTTTTTGTTCTTGCAACATATTGCCAAAACAACTGTCCTGTCCGGAAATAACTATAATAGTGTTTACAAAAGTTTACCGGTTGAAAACCAAATTCCTTTAAATTTAATAGACGACTAAGTAAATTTAAAAATCTAAAATCCATATATGTTTTAAGACATTAAAAAAATTTCAAAGCAGTCATGAGGACTGCGAACAGAAGTGAAAACTTAAAACTATAAACAAACAGTTGTTATTTTTGGATATCCAAATTGATTGTTTGATCTTAAATTAAAAATTGTAAATCAAAGTAACTATTATTAATATTAATAATATAATTAAGAAAATACAAATATAATTTGAAATAATAAATATAACTTTGTATAATATAATTGTGTAACATAAATTTTTTATTTTATAAAAATCTGAGACTTAATCGCAATTTTTACGAAAAAATATTATCACACAACAAATTTGTTTTATCACGTTGGTAAAATAACTCCTAAATTACTATAAAATACGCATTGCATAGTAATTGTAGGTATTAAAAAAATAAATAATGATAATCTTGATTTTTAGGTTATATTGCTACAAAGACTCTGTTTTCTTCGTTATTCAAACTATATATCTATATGAAAATATTAATATATTTTATACTCACTTTTAACTGCACAGTAATCGTATACTCATGATTTAAAATAAAAATTGAACAAAAACACAATTTGAACACTAATAGGAACATATATAGTGTTATCGTTAACACGTCACGTGACCTTGTCGATGACGAATTTACTCCCTATCCAAAACTTCCCATAGAAGTTTTCACTTTAAATAAATAATAAAAAAAATTGGTTGTCTGTAAAGTCGGTTTACGGACGATAGTTTAACGTGACGTCATAACAAAACATTGATGAAATGATTACTTACTTTTATGAATAAAATTGAATAATTTTTATTGAATTATCACTATTTTGTATGGATACAAAGAAGGAGTGAAATTAAATCTGCAATTTAATTGATAAATTTACTTTTATTTGCACTCATTAATTCAAATATGTTTATTACTTTAACGAAGAGATTATTTTAACTATAACTTTTATACATGTTTGCTATTTAACTTCTTCCAATCTGTGTTATTCTGTTAAGGATAGGACGGTGATAGGAAAAGTAGGAAACGAATGGGAGTTTTTCTAGTTTAATGTGCCTCGAAAAAGTCAAATCGATGATTGTTCCAATCGAGTGGAAGAGAGATAGATGCGGCGCAAGCGTACAATGAGCGTAACGGGACACAGCGTAACGGGACAATGTGCGTAACGGGACTCTTTTTCGTGCGTGTAGCCGGCGTTCATCGATTTATTAGACGTCACGTCAAAAAATTAAAAGCAGCTGAGAGGTGCTGACGGACACGCCGCACGAGGGTTGACAACCGGCTTGTAATTTTGAATTTCCCTAGCCTCGTATGTTCCAAATGTGCGGGCGGGCGCAGGCCTTATGCTGGGTTTGACCACGCGCCTCTCGGTCTGCCGGGGGTTCGGCCAATCGCGGTAGCGATGGAGCCATGGCCGACACCCCATTGGCCGCCACGTGGCCCAGGCAGAACCTGCATGGACCCAGGGACGACTTGGGTTCAGTTATCACTAGGGACCGGAAAAATTCGCGGATTCATTGATCTCCAGGATATACTCCAAGATCATGTGAATACTCGGGCAAACGTCACTTGTTCATTGGCCACTGACGTGTGAGGCGTCTCAATTGGGAGACTCGTGATTCGACCACCGCTTTGAACGAGGGTCTGTAATTGGTAGGGACCGGAAAAATTCGCGGGTTCAATAGCCTGTAGGATGAACTCCATAGTTATACGTACACTCGGTCAAATGTCACCCACTCATTGGCTGCTGTCTTGTGAGGCGTCCCAATGTAGCAGCAGCCTGTGATTCGATAAAGCTTTGGTCGGGTGTTTCTCATTGGCCCAGAGTCCTCCAGTTGAGTTGTGAGCCAATAGCAGAGGCAGCACTGAGGTATAACTATTTGTATTTTAGTCTATCGCGAAATGAATTCGCGAATTTTTCCGGTCTCTAGTAATTGGCCCCACAGTCCTCCAGGTTAACAGTGAACCAATAGCAGAAGTCGCATAAAAATACAATTATTTGCATTTTAGCGTGTCGTGAAATGAATCCGCGAATTTTTCCGGTCTCTAGTTATCAGGTTTTAGGCCCGGTTCACAATTTAAAATAAAATGGGGCGTGACTGTGTCATGGACACGGCCGTGCGATGTACGTGAATACGTGTACGTAACAGGTAATATTTTCTATGAAAAAAATATAAAATACGCTATTTTTTTTATTTTGATACCATATATATTCACTGTAACTATTTTACACTAATGTCGTCGGGAAGCCTATGATGCACATTCTGTATTGCACAGACCCGAATACTCACGTTGGCAAGACTTCTTTTCACAGACGAGAGAGCCAAACCCGAAGTTCCCCAAAGTTCATGCTAGCTTTTTTTTCCGTTTTATCTCATTGTATAAACCGGTGTGGCATTAAATTTTGCGGTCTATTATGATAGGTTAGCTACATTATAAATACTTTAAAAAATTGTGGAAGGTTGGTTATATTAGGTAAGTAGAGCTACATTAAAAATACTATAAAATCATTTTATGGTTGCTTAGCAAATAACTTTTTTAATATGTAGCTATCCTGGGCTAGGAAACCGTTTACATGATTTCACAGTATCTTTAGTGTAGCTGTCCTAACCAAATCAACCGTCCACAATGTTTTAAAGTATAATTATAATGTAGCTAACCTAACCTAATTGACCACTAGTTATCATGAGTTGTTTACTTATTTACAATGGGAAAAAAAAACCGAAGATGCACGATCGGACGTTTGGCTCTCTCGTCTGTGGAAAGAAGGCTTGCCAAGGGGAGTATTCGGGTCTGTGCAATATAGAATGTACATCATAGCCTTCAACCCGTCGTCGTCTTCCTTGCGCGCAGTCCGCGGGTGAAGGTCGCGCCTCTTAGGGGCCGCCACCTGGCCCCTGCACTGCCACCTGGCCCCTGCACTGCCACCTGGCCCCAGCTGTCTTCATTCCCCTCGGAGCTCCACTCCCGCCCACGTGCCGCCGCTGTTAAGGTCCTGCCACACCGCCAAACATTCCCTTCCGACACCTTCCAACAAGTTGTGTCAAAAGTCAAGAGGGTTATGCGCTTCGCTGAAAACTCTCACCAACGCAGCCGTGTTTGGATGGCTTTAGTTTCCATCAGATATTTTGCATGTACAGGACGGGTAGAGGCCGGAAAAAATTCGCGAATTCATTTCGCGATAGCTATAAAATACAAATAGTTATACCTCAGTGCCGCCTATGCTATTGGCTCACAACTCGCCTGGATGACGCTGGGCCAATGAGAAACGCCCGACCAAAGCTTTATAAGAATTACAAGCTGCTACGTTGGGACGTCTCACAAGACAGCAGCCAATGAGTGGGTGACATTTGACCGGGTGTACGTAGAACTATATGGAGTTCATCCTGGAGGGTCATTGAACCCGCGAATTGTTCCTGTCCCCAGCGTATAGCTTGCGTCAGAGGCAAGCTTTAGACGCATGGAGTTGGAGGAATTGCAAGTTGAAAGGAAAGAGGAAGATGAAAGCGCATGAGTGTGGACATAGCTTTAGGAAGCCAGGCAGCGTGGGAGTCCCTGCACCGCCGGGAGCGCCCTGGGACAGGCGGCGGGTCCCACGGGAACTGTCCCACGGGCCCCTCTCTCTCGACACCGCTCCGGGAAGCCTTCTTCTCACAGACGAGAGAGCCAAAACCCGAAGTAACCCGAAGTTCATGTTTTTTTCCGTTTCTTTTAATGTAGCCATCCTAACCAAATCAACCGTCTACAATGTTTTAAAGTATTTGTAATGTAGCTAACCTAACCTAATTGACCATTAGTATCCTTTCATCAACATCGCCATATATATTTACAATGAACAAAAAAAAAAAAAAACCCGAAGATGTACGATCGGGAGTTTGGCTCTCTCGTCCGTGAAAAGAAAGCCTTCCCCACCCGCCCCAGGCCAGACTAGATCCAGGGCCGTCATGTCTGACCACTACATCGTTATTTTCACGACGATAACCGAAATTTAAAAGAAAATTGTTTGATTGATTACCACACTTAAAAGTATGGGAATACCTAGTAGACTTTTTGTAAATCCAACGTTTACTCTTATTGATTTAAATAAATATAAACTCGTAAATTTTTTTTTAATAATATAAACACACATATAAATATTATTAAATTCATTAAACACCCATGTGAAATTTTGCATGAGAGACATGCTGACAGAACACGTGTTAAAACGGGCATTAAACACAGGCTACTTGTAACCACCAGGCCGAAGCCAGGGGGGGGGGGGGTCATGTTTAACCATTGTATCATTATTTTGATCAGTATAGTCGACATTTAAAAGAAAATTGATTGATTGCTACACTTGAAGGTCTGGGAATATATACTACACTTTTAAAACTCCAACCTTTACTCATATAAATTTAAGTAATTATTTGCTGGATAAAAATACTAAACTTGTATTTTTTCATATAAACACATAAAAATATTATTAAATACATTAAACACACATGTGAAATTTTGCATGACAGACATGCTGACAGATCACGTGTGCAAATAGGTATTAAACACAGGCTACTTGTAAACACAATTCCGGCCGCTTCTGTGTGTGAGTCATGTCGGGCTGTGGTGGAGAGGAAATACATTTGTTGGTTACAAGAATCATTTTAAAGTAAACTCTCCGCAACATTATGAAGCTAAATGGCTATATTTTCCTTATTCTGCCTTCGCTTGTAATTTTTTGACGTGAAAATGTCTAATAAATAGATGAACGCCGGCTGCACACACGAAAAGGTGTCCCGTTACGCACATTGTCCCGTTACGCTCATTGTACGCTTGCGCCGCATCTATCTCTCTTCCACTCGATTGGAACAACCCTCGATTTGACTTTTTCGAGGCACATTAAACTTGAAACACTCCCATTCGTTTCCTACTTTTCCTATCACCGTCCTATCCTTAAGAGAATAACACAGATTGGAAGAAGTTGAATAGCAAACATGTATAAAAGTTATAGTTAAAATAATCTCTTCGTTAAAGTAATAAACATATTTGAATTAATGAGTGCAAATGAAAGTAAATTTATCAATTAAATTGTAGATTTCATTTCACTCCTTTGTATCCATACAAAATAGTGATAATTCAATAAAAATGATTCAATTTTATTCATAAAAGTATGCAATCATTTCATCAATGTTTTGTTATGATGTTGTCACGTTAAACTATCGTCCGTAAACCGACTTTACATACAACCAATTTTTTGTCGTGAATACGTCATTAAAATTGCTTCCATAGTGGGAGGCAATTCAAAAAATGAATGATAGCCAAATCGGGGGATACAGTTTGGTGTTGCAGCTACATATCTATCATATCCATCCAAAATTTAATCACACCACCGGGTAGCTAAAGGATCAAAGAATTCGTTACGCTAAGTGAGGACTGTGACGCATCGCGCGCGGTGGAGGGGGGAAGCGCCGCCATTTTGAGGTCATTTTGCTTGCGTTTCGAGATTTCCAATTTGTATAACTTTTGACTCGGATAAGCTACGACGTTCGTTTTGAGTTTCAATCGTGAGCTCTCGTCAAAATCTATCGATCGCACGTATAAAATATTAGTGTAAAATAGTTAGAGTGAATAATATACATATGGTGTTAAAATAAAATAAAAAAATGATAATTTTATATTTTGTGTGAAAAATATTACCTTTTACGTACACGTATTCACGTACAGCACACGGCCGTGTCCATAAAACAGCCACACCCCATTTTTCTCTTTGAAATCCGGGGGGGGGGGGGGGGGGGGGGGGGGGGGTCCAGACCACGTGTGTCCCAGAGAGGACTGCTCCCGAGGCAAACACTCGCTGTGCTGCGAGCCAAGAAACTTCAAATTACAATTTTGCTTACGCCTCAACTTCGGTTTATAGACACTGAGAAAAAGGTTTGTTTACCTCAACAAAATAGTTGTTTATATATGGCGAAATAAATATATTTTGTTGATTGAAACAAATATGTTGTAGTAGAAAAGATTTTGTTGACCAAACCAAATTATTATTTTTTCAACTCAACTATATTAGGTGTAATAAATCGATTTTGTTCCTTAACAAATTTAGTTAGGGCAACAAAATATTTTGTTACGGCAAGTAAATGTTTGCTTCGTCATGTATAAACAAATATTTGTTTGATTCAAACAAACCTTTTTTCTGTGTAGTGCATACAGTTGTCGACTGTCCATTTACATCACGTGGAAATTATGTCTGAAAAAGTGCACACATTGAATTTACTTACAATTAGGTTTTATTTCGCAAGTTACCTTTGTAATTAAATATTGTAAAAAAAAGGGGGTTTTCTGTAAAGTCGCAGGCTCTCACGGCCTTTGTCTGAAGTATCTTGGCTTCTGGGTTGTAGCCGCGTCCTAGGCGAATAATTCACCGACGTACTGAGTAGGTAACTGCTCCCTGATGATGGCGACTGCAATGTCGAAACCGAAACGTCGGTGAATTATTCGCTATATTATTTGACAGTTCCGCATGTTTTCGTGATAAATATGATTTATCGAAAGGAGCTCGGGGGAAGAACTTTGTTCTTCTTCTTCTAGTGTTTTAACAGTTTCAAGTTGTTGTGTTTGCGATGTCTCGCTGCTTTCACGCTTTGTCGACGGTTGCGTTGGTTGCGTGTCGCGTGCCTTGCGGAGTTTACATTGGCAGTTGCCTGGCTTCACGTGCACGACACACACGCACCGTGGAATGTGCGTGAGCCTGCACTCACGCACGCGTGAAAGCGACTTTCACTCTCGCGTTCCAGTGGGCGGCGCCAAAACTTGATCTGCGGCACTGCGCGTGGACGGAGTCTCCCTCCTACAGCCTCCAGCGCTTGTGAAGATGTGCGAAGATGAGTGTTGATTATGTCCGTCAGTGTGCGAGTATATATCGTGGGCTTAGTGGAAAAAGGTGGTAAGTCCACTTTTTTGTGAAAATGAGTTAACTTCACAGATTAAGTTGTAAGGGTAATATCTTCGCCAAGAAAATGTTTGGAAGTCCAAATAATGAATGATTGTGGACGTTTTCTTCGAGCTTTATTTCGGCAAGTCCATTATAACGCTATTCTAGGCAAGCAAAACTTGGTAAGTGAACTAACAGTCTTTTTCCAGAAATTGGACTTACCGACTTTTTCCACTAAGCTCACGATATGTTCGCTGATGGAACAGGCATGTGAAGTCGTGTGAAGATAATTGTTAATGTATCCGTCCGTGTGCGTCTATATGTTCGCTGATAAACAGGCGTGTGAAGTTGTGTGAAGATAATTGTTAATGTAGCCGTCCGTGTGCGTGTATATGTTCGCTGATGAACAGGCGTGTGAAGTTGTGTGAAGATAATTGTTAATGTATCCATCCGTGTGCGTGTATATGTTCGCTGATGAACAGGCGTGTGAAGTTGTGTGAAGATAATTGTTAATGTATCCATCCGTGTGCGTGTATATGTTCGCTGATGAACGGGCGTGTGAAGTCGTGTGAAGATAATTGTTAATGTATCCGTCCGTGTGCGTGTATATGTTCGCTGATGAACAGGCGTGTGAAGTTGTGTGAAGATAATTGTTAATGTATCCATCCGTGTGCGTGTATATGTTCGCTGATGAACGGGCGTGTGAAGTCGTGTGAAGATAATTGTTAATGTATCCGTCCGTGTGCGTGTATATGTTCGCTGATGAACAGGCATGTGAAGTCGTGTGAAGATAATTGGTTATATATACGTCCAAGTGCGAGAATATGTTCGCTGATGAACAGGCGTGTGAAGTCGTGTGAAGATAATTGTTAATGTAGCCGTCCGTGTGCGTGTATATGTTCGCTGATGAACAGGCGTGTGAAGTCGTGTGAAGATAATTAAGGTCTTCTTCCGGCTTATGGGACCCACTAGTCTCGCCTTAACTGTGTCGATGCAGACGTTCTCCCCCGTAGCAGCTTTTTGCGTCGGATCGAAGCGCAGGACCAGAAACACGAGGACTTTGCTGCGCCGACGACACGGTGCTTCTCTCTGCTTGTGGCAGCTTCCCGGGTCGTCCGCCTCTTGGTTTAATAATAACAAGACCTACTGTTTTATGTTTCTGGATAATGCCAACTACCGTTGCTCGTTGATATCCCTGTGGTCTCAGCAGTCTTTCGTCGTGACTTTCCTTCTCTTTTGCAGTGCAATGGACCCCACAGTGCACACAGTGAACACACACGCAATGGACCCTCAGAACAGATACTGGGCACACAATTGACCGACAGTACAGATACTGGACACGCAATGGACCCTCAGTACAGATACTGGACACGCAATGGACCCTCAGTACAGATACTGGACACACAATGGACCGACAGTACAGATACTGGACACACAATGGAACCTCAGTACAGATACTGGACACACAATGGACCCTCAGTACAGATACTGGACACGCAATGGACCCTCAGTACAGATACTGGACACACAATGGACCGACAGTAGGTACAGATAATGGACACACAATGGACCGACTGTACAGATACTGGACACACAATGGACCGACAGTACAGATACTGGACACACAATGGATCCCACAGTGCAAACAATGAACACACACGCAGTGGACCCACAGTACAGACACTGGACACACAATGAACACAAATTAGACTCACATGACATGCAATGACATACAGGTGCTTGCTTGCTCGTAGATACTCAGTCACCGCTGACAGTGTACCCGATAAGTTTCTGCCTCGATTCTACACACATATACATACGTATTAGACAAGCATATGCAAATAAAAAAAAAACTGTTTTGACTAGCGCGATTTTAAAAGAGACTCCAAAATGACGGTGAAACATTTGTAGATTTGCACCTTTATTTTTTTATTTTAAAAAACATTAAGTGGTTCTGCAACACTAAAATTTTGTAGTAGTTAAAATAATTATATTAATTAAAATCACATATTTTTCGCGTCTTACACGAATTAAAATGATTTAAAATTTAGCTCTGAATGTGAATGGCACAGGTAGCAGGGGAAGCCTTCTTTTCACAAACGAGAGAGCCAAACCCCCGATCGCGCATCTTCTGTTTTTTTTTTTGTTCATTGTAAATAAATATGGTGGTGTTGATAAAAGAATACTAATGGTCAATTAGGTTAGGTTAGCTACATTATGAATACTTTAAAACATTGTGGACGGTTGTTTGGTTAGGATAGCTACATAAAAGATACTGTGAAATCATGTAAACGGTTTCCTAGCCCTGTATAGCTACATATTAAAAAGTTATTTGCTAAGCAACCATAAAATATTTTTACAGTATTTTTAATGTAGCTATACTTACCTAATATAACCAGCCATCCACAATTTTTTAAAGTATTTATAATGAAGCTAACCTATCCTAATCGACCGCAAAAATTTAATGCCACACCGGTTTATACAATGAGTAGGAACCGGAAAAATTCGCGGGTTCAATATCCTGTAGGATGAACTCCATAGTTATACGTACACTTGGTCAAATGTCACCCACTCATTGGCTGCTGTCTTGTGAGGCGTCCGTAGCAGCCTGTGATTCGATAAAGCTTTGGTTGGGTGTTTCTCATTGGCCCAGAGTCCTCCAGGTGAGTTGTGAGCCAATAGCAGAGGCAGCACTGAGGTATAACTATTTGTATTTTAGCCTATCGCGAAATGAATTCGCGAAATTATCAGGTCTCTATAAACAGATACCGGAAAAAATTTGCGCATTCATTTCACGATATGCTATAATCAAAGCAACTGTTCCTTTATATTGCTTCTGTGATTGACTCACAGTTTATCTGAAGGACTTTGAGCCAATGGAAAAACCTTCAACCAAAAAACAATGAAATAGAACGGGTAAAAAAAAGCGAGCATGAACTTCGGGTAACTTCGGGTGTGTCTCTCTCGCCTGTGAAGTGAAGGCTTCCCTGGTGCGAGAAGCGCTGTCTCCCCGGCTGGCGGTCACGTGGTAATCCCGACAGCGCCAGGATCAGTGTCGCCAACTCCCGCCTCACTTCGCGAGCTCCAGCTCGGTACTTTGGAGTGTGTCCGACCTGCTCCGACCTGCTCCCCGCACAACTTCAACCTGAGCGGTCGCGTCAGACTCACTTCTCTAATGAACCGTCACACGACTCTGCACAGTTGTTGGTTTCCCGGGGAAAACTGGTCATCTAACGGAACATTTTTCGAGTTATAC
Organism: Bacillus rossius redtenbacheri; assembly: GCF_032445375.1. Lineage (NCBI taxonomy): Eukaryota > Metazoa > Arthropoda > Insecta > Phasmatodea > Bacillidae > Bacillus > Bacillus rossius. Next base: position 371,445,736 of record NC_086330.1, read on the forward strand.
TCACCAAAATTGGTTGTCTGTAAAGTCGGTTTACCAACGATAGTTTAACGTGACAACGTCATAACAAAACATTGATGAAATGATTGCATACTTTTATGAATAAAATTTAATAATTTTTATTGAATTATCACTATTTTGTATGGCTACAAAGAAGTGAAATGAAATCTACAATTTAATTGATAAATTTACTTTCATTTGCACTCATTAATTAAACTATGTTTATTACTTTAACGAAGAGATTATTTTAACTATAAATTTTATACATGTTTGCTATTTAACTTCTTCCAATCTGTGTTATTCTGTTAAGGATAGGACGATGATAGGAAAAGTAGGAAACGAATGGGAGTGTTTCAAGTTTAATGTGCCTCGAAAAAGTCAAATCGATGGTTGTTCCAATCGAGTGGAAGAGAGATAGATGCGGCGCAAGCGTACAATGAGCGTAACGGGACACAGCTTAACGGGACAATGTGCGTAACGGGACACAGCGTTACGGGATAATGTGTGTAACGGAACACTTTTTCGTGCGTGCAGCCGGCGTTCATGGATTTATTAGACGTTGTCACGTCAAAAAATTTTATCGTTTTCTTACAAACAGAACCAAGTTAAACAATACATTTTGTCTTTCTTTACCACCCAGTGACTCACGTAACACATGTAAGTTAGGTAGGACCCATGCTACCTTCTACCAACTGATGAGAAACAATTTTTTTTTGTTGTTCAAACAGAACCTACCAACCTGCAGAAAAGAAACTATTTTATTATGTTTATCAACCTATATTAAATATTGAAAATCTTGGCTGTTATTAAAAAAAAAGGAATTTATCCTGGAAAAATTATCACTTTTTAGATGTGAGTAAAACGTTATTTAATTGGATGATTCCTCAAAAATAACACTGAAATAAAATAAAATGTGGGTGTGGTGTCCACGCGCGACAGAAGCGAAACTTCTTGCCTATTAGGTAGATAGAGATAGAATATTAGTATATTTTGTATTAAACAAGAGATAAAAAATGCGAATAGTAAAGATGCGGGTATAATCTCAAACGAAAAAATCCTTTTTTCCGCGTCCGAACTCTCGTATCCCTTCATTGGCACTTCTTGGCGGTTCTTTTCCTCTTCAATACCTCTTATCTGCTTCTGCCTTTTTATTATTTTTAGGAATGATGTTAAATCACAATCTCTAGCTGAATAAAATGAAATCAAACATAAATTACATTTATAAAATCTAGCTCACAAGTCTATAAATGTAAAACCTTTTGATAGTTAAAATCACAGTGTTCACAGAACAAAAATAAAATACACTTATAAAACTAACCTCTTAAAACTGTACGTCTTTTTTTTTTACATTTTCCATCACACTATTCACATAAAAATGAACGATACTTTTAAAGTTAATTGCACAAATCTATAACTATTTTCCACACGAATAAATAAATTGTATGTACTTCAAATTAAATAAGAGAATATGTTTGCGTCAATCGTTAGCCGTCACGATAACTTAGGAGCCAACAAACACAAAGCAGTGTTACGAGAATTCCGTAGAATCACCGCTGCGTCATTTCTACCTCTTCCCTGCCGTCTCCTCTTCCGGTCGTTACAACTGGCACTATGGCATGCCACGCTACGTACCTATTCCCCCCACCACCACCACCCCCTTTTCGTCATCCCATTCGACCGCTAGCGCATGCGTTGGAGTGGCGTCGCCGCTGACGCACTCACCTCCGGTTTCCCCCACCACGCACCTGACTGTTCCCCTCTTGCGATCGGAAAGTTCCTAACGCCCGAAAATTGTAGTCGCCTCAGCAAAGAAGTTTAATTTGAAGGAAAAAAATTGGTTGTCTGTAAAGTCGGTTTACGGACGATAGTTTAACGTTACAACGTCATAACAAAACATTGATGAAATTATTGCATACTTTTATGAATAAAAGTTAATCATTTTTATTTTAATAGTAAAATAATAAATACTTGAAATTATACTAGTAATCAGATTTTTAAAATGCAAGCATAATAAAATTAACCTTTATTGCCGAAATTGTTGTTGTAATAAGCAATGAAAACCACATTAACTTTTCACTTCGCTTTATAAACAGTCGACGAAACAGGAAGTTGTGTGCTGCCGCTGTCTTTCTTCTCCTCGGACGCATAGGCCAATCGAGTGGAAGAGAGATAGATGCGGCGCAAGCGTACAATGAGCGTAACTGGACACAGCGTAACGGAACAATGTGCGTAACGGGACACTTTTTCGTGCGTGCAGCCGGCGTTCATCGATTTATTAGACGTTGTCAAGTCAAAAACCTTTTTTCCCCCCGCTACCTTGGCAAATATTTTGTTGTTGTTGTTAGTGTTAGTTCCGTGTGACCGTGCACGGTGTGGATGGCCGTAAGGTCGGCCCGAATGCTCTCGCACAGTACATCCTCGCCTCTGTGGCCGGGCACAAACCTACAGCTGTGTAGCGGCACCGTCTGGTCGGCGGGTGACGGCGGGTTACGGCGGGTGACGGCGGGGTTTAGAGATGCAGTTTGATCGCAACAGCACCGCAGGACGTGTCTGCTAGGCTTTCATACTTGGAAACTGTTCCTGTAACTCGGCAGCAGTAGCTGATGGCTAGGTGCGCCTGCAGGGTAGGCAGCTGGGTGTGTTAGCGGGCTGCCTAATCGCCAGGCGCCGTGGCTGTCGCAGCGATAACACGACAGTGCTCGTGAGCCATGAAGGCAGTGCTTCTGGCTACTTCATCCCTCCCATACTTACTATTCCTCTCACATAAATTATTTTATAAAGCTATAATTAAGTCAGTATTAAAGGGTCGTTACCACAACGCTGAAATACCATAACGCCGAATGTCAAAATTGACCACAACGCCGACAGCTAGAAAACTGTTGTGTACCACAACGCCGAAATAACAACGGAATGAATTTGTGTGTGTTTCTTAAATGTACCTTAACGCCGAAATATCAAAATCAAACCTAACCTTACCTAACCTAACCTAACTTAACCTAGCATATCCTAGCCTAGCCTAACCTAATCTAGTCTAACCTAACCTAGTCTAACATAACCTAACCTTTGTGGCAGTCCTGCAATGAAATTTTTCGGCGTTAGTGTATTTCGGCGTTGTGGTAATTCGGCGTTGTGCTACACAGCAGTTTTCTAGCCGTCGGCGTTGTGGTCAATTTGGCATTTCGGCGTTGTGGTGCGTCCCCAGAATTAAGCAGTACTCATCATCATCATTGTAAACATAATCATCGTCATCATCATCAACAATAATTGTTTCCAGTCTGTGGCCGCGTCAGCAAAGTGAAAATGCCTCCACCTTCCTCTGTAGTTCCGCCAATCCCCCTCCCCTTCCCCTGCTCACTGTTCCATTCTCCTCTCTCATGATCTCCTTTTTAACGATCTGCTCTTCCCGCCTCTCTTGGTCTTCTCTCCGGGGGCGCCTTCTCCCGGTCAGCTTCACCTTCATCACTTTCCTCGAACCTGATTGGTTGCAGTTCTGTCTGCTGTCAGTGCGAGTCTGAGGGCCCGCCACGTTGCATTAGTGCTTTTCCTCGCCACGACAATTGCCTCGTACGTTGTGTTCTGTTGCTAGTATTGTAGTTAGATGTAGGTATGCGACTTATCTTGTATTTGTAGAGACCGGAAAAAAAAAATTCGCGAATTTCATTTCGCGATAGGCTAAAATACAAATAGTTATACCTCAGTTCTCACAACTCACCTGGATGACTCTGGGCCAATGAGAAACACCCGACCAAAGCTTTATAATAATCACAGCAGCCAATGAGTGGGTGACATTTGACCGAGTGTAGGTACGTATAACTATGGAGTTCATCCTACAGGCCATTGAACCCGCGAATTTTTCCGGTGACTATGTATTTGTATGTAAAATAAATAAGCTATAGAGACCGGAAAAAATTCGCGGGTTCAATGACCTGTAGGATGAACTCCATAGTTCTACGTACACACGGTCAAATGTCACCCACTCATTGCCTTCTGTCTTGTGAGACGTCCCAACGTAGCAGCCTGTGATTCGATAAAGCTATGGTTGGGTGTTTCTCATTGGCCCAGAGTCATCCAGGTGAGTTGTGAGCCTATAGCAGAGGCAGCACTGAGGTATAACTGTTTGTATTTTAGCCTATCGCGAAATGAATTCGCGAAATTATCAGGTCTCTATAAACAGATACCGGAAAAATTTGCGTATTCATTTCACGATATGCTATAATCCAAGCAACTGTACCTTTATATTGCTTCCGTGATTGACTCACAGTTTAACTGAAGGACTTTGAGCCAATGGAAAAACCTTCAACCAAAAAAAGTATCGAATCGCAAGCGTCCCAGTTGACGGGTGTCACGAGTCAATAGCCAATGAGCAGGTGGCATTTGCCTGAGTGTGTAGGGGATTGTGGAGTCTATCCTAGAGGTCGTTGAAAGCGCGAATTTTTCTGGTCTCTTTAAATAACCATTATATTTTTCCTGGCTGGCTTGTCGCGCCGCGGCAGCGACTGCGCACGGCGGGAAGGGGGAGATGTGCCGCGCCGAGACGAACGCGGCGAGTGCGGGCCGGTGCAGCGACTGGCGGGAACGCGCCCGGTCGTCGGGTGGGGGGGGGGGGGGGGGGGGGAGCCGGGCGCCCGGGCGCGACCTGCAGGCGGCGTGTATCGATCAGCGGCCGGCTGCTTGCCGCGTCTGCCGCCGGCGCGCCCCATTCACCCACATCGCACACGCGTCCACACACCACCTTCAACACTTCCAGTTACAATAGTGCTCCTAGAGCTAGTTTGTTACCCCTGTTACCTGATGAACAACCTGCGCCTCGCTTCAACCATTTCCCCTCGTCTGCGTGAAGTGGCGTAACTAGGACGCCGTCGATCTCGTAGCTTCGAGTGGTAAGTCGGGGATTCAAGGACTGGGCAGGTGTATAAGCGGGGTGACGGAACTGCGAGGGCGAGCGACCCCCTTGGCGAGCGATAGCGGGCGACGAGAGGGGCCTCGTGTGCGGAGACTGGTGTACCCGGGGCTGTGTCGGGTGTGACGGACTAGCAAGTGGTGCCGAGGCGGTGTGTCGGGACAGGGGTGCGCGGTGAGATACGAGCAGCAGAGAGAGAGAGAGAGAGAGAGAGAGAGAGAGAGAGAGACTGTCGAGATGAACTCCAGTGGGGACAGTACGTAGTGGACTTTATGAAAGAGTGATTTACTTGTGTGGACGAACAGTTAAATTGTTATAGCTTAATTAATACTGTAAACATTAGAAAAATAAATAAATTTTTATTTAAATTAATTGGGCTACCCTTTTCTAACCTGTTTGTAACAATAGTCTCATCTAACTTTTGATGAAACACACGATAAACCTTACATTTAAGGTTTTAAATAACCTAAAACTACCATCCAATGCAAAAATAGAAATAAAATTCCGGGCTCGGTTTAGGGCTATCGCCCCTTACTCCCCCCTCCCTCATCCGCCGCCGAGGTCTGATGGAGCTGATCTTGTAATGTTAAATGCCCTGTCAGAGGGCGGGTGGCACCTCCGCGCGCGAGCTGGAGACGTGGCGGACGGCGCCGGGGGCCGCGGGGTTTCCTCCGGGTGTTCCCGTCTCCGCGATGCTGGCTCGCAACACTCCGGCCCTTCTGTCTTTGGACCCGGGACGTGTTCCTTTGCCGCTCCCACAATGCGGCAGACGTAGCAAACTGCTACCCATTATATTTAATTCACGGTGATGAAAAATTAATAAAACTTGAAGAAAAAAAAATTGTTCGTGAACTCATGTACGTGCATTATAAGTTATACTTACTTGGCATAGTAAAAACACTAACTTTTAATTTATGCAATAATTAATAGAAATAAAATAGTAAAATGACTGAGTGCTATAAATACGGTTGGTGAAGTTTAATAATTCAGTCAAATTAAAAACAAATAAAAACTCAGTATTCAATATTTTTATAGACACATACATGTATATTATTGATTATTTAATTTAGTAAAATAATCGAGATAAATTTATGAATTATAATAAAAATATAATGCAAAATGTTTATTCCAATTTATTATTTTTAATTATTTATTAAATAATAAATTTATAATGTATATGTAAATAAATTTTACATTTGGGAACATAACCTCACAAACACTCCCATGAAAATGGTGGCCATGAGACTACTAAACCTTCCACAGACACTTCCTGCCAGAGACAATGGAAGCTTACAAGCAACCTGACATAGTTACATACGAGAATATAACCTCCCTTTCATAAATACACTTGAAACTACACTTGAAAAGGTTTATAAACACAATTTATAATCACTAATATTCAAAATAAATAAAAGTTTTTAATGAATTGGACCAGTATTCAGTATTAATCACTAATGTGTACGATTTAAAAACACACATAAATTTTATTTCTGTGTAGTTTTTTTTTTTTTTTTTTAATTTCTCAATTTTTGTTTCATACTGCGCGCACATCGTAAAAATTCACTCATCATTTTTTCATAACGCGCCTAAATAAGTATACCCTAACCTTGCTTATATAAATCCACTTGAAAATTATTTAAACACAATTTCTATCACAATTATTTACAATAAATGTGTGTTTTTAATGAAATGGATCAGTATTCAAAAGCAATCACAAAAGTATGTATAAGATTTAAAACCACATATATACTTTTTATGCGTATGCAGCCTTGTTTTTGTAACTATCTTCTTTTTTTTTCATCCTGTGAAAATTTCGTTGCATGGTGCACTCGCATCTTAAAAATTCACTCGTGTTTTTTTTTTCATTATGCGCCTAAAGACATCAAAAGATTCTGATATCCGAGGACAAAACACGGCTAGGATTTACATACATAATAAAAAAAACACAAAATAATTATGTAACACTAGATATTCTTGTACTCGGTTAATTTTTGCTAGCGTTTTTGAAAGTAAAACATTCATGGCTGTCACACACTGCAGGATGAACATGGCACAGTCAGCTGTTTGCGTGTACAGGACTTTGGCCTTCTAACCCAGGTGTGATCTCAGATTTGGATTTCATTCCTTCTGCGCACTTTCGAGAGTTATAGGTAGAGACCTGCAAAATTCGCGGATTCATTGACCTCTAGGATAGACTCCACAGTCCTTTAAATACTCGCGGAAATGATACCTGTTCATTGGCTACTGACGCGTGAGACGTCTCAACTAGGCTGTCCGTAATTCGGCACTTTCTTGGTTTAGTGTTTCCCATTAGCTCACAGTTCCCCGGATAAAATGTGGGCCAATCGCAGAAGTGGTACGAAGGTATAGTTGTTTTGATGCTAGCCTATCGCGTAATGTATCCGTATGTCTCTAGTCATAGGCTACTGATGACGAAGCTACTCCTGTAACTTAAGAGCATCGGTGCCAGTCTGCAGAATCGATGCCCTCTTCAAATTGAGTGTTTTAACCTGCGCAGTTCCCAAATAGAAACCAGCATCACCTCTTCCCCGAGATGAGCTCACTGAACTGCAGTCTGGACCTTCATCATCAGCTCCCGATTCCATCTCACATATCAATGTTTTACTACTACCTTGTTCTTCGACTTATTCGTAAATTGTTGATCTGGACAAAATAATTGAAAAGAGATCTCCTTCCAACAAACCTTCAGAGGTCAAGATCAAAAAAAAGTTCAACGAACACGACAATCAGAAATCCTTACATCAGCACGTTATAAAAATCTACTTGTGGAGGGGGGAAAAAACTGACTGAAAAGAAAACGTTAAAAGCAGATAAGAGAAGATCTGAAAGAAATGCAAAGAGAGGTGAAAAAATCAAGAAGATAAGAAAGTTCGGGGCCACTGTAGAATTGGAAATAAAGAAAGACGAGAATATCACTAGAAAACATATAAAGACACTAACTAGACTAGTTAAACGTACACTCGGTCAAATGTCACCCACTCATTGGCTGCTGTGCTTTGAGACGTTACAACGTAGCAGCCTGTGATTCGATAAAGCTATGGTTGGGTGTTTCTCACTGGCCCAGCGTCATCCAGGTGAGTTGTGAGCCAATAACAGAGGCAGCACTGAGGTATAACTATGTGTATTTTAGCCTATCGCGAAATGAATTCGCGAATTTTTCCGGTCTCTATCAATCGGTATGTACAATCGGCATGGACATACTCAACGCGAGCTTATGACTTGCGCTTACTAGGAATTCCTCGTTCATGGGGAACAATTGCGAGCCGCAGGTGTGTCGACCGTGCACTGGTGCTGTCGCCCCAGCCAGGAGGCCCTCCAGATGTCCTGTGGTCCGACCCCATCCGCCGAGTGCCGCTCTCTGAGGCTGCACCAGCGCACGAACAAGCTATGGAAGACAGAAACTAGGTAGAAGATAAGGTTGCAGACTATCGAAATGAAGAGGAGTAGTTAAGAGTACAACATCCCGTCCGATGAGACTAAATTTACTTATTGACGTGACAACGTCTAATAAATCTATGAACGCCGGCTGCACGCACGAAAAAGTGTCCCGTAACGCACATTGTCCCGTTACGCTCATTGTACGCTTGCGCCGCATCTATATCTCTTCCACTCGATTGGAACAACCATCGATTTGACTTTTTCGAGGCACATTAAACTTGAAACACTCCCATTCGTTTCCTACTTTTCCTATCATCGTCCTATCCTTAACAGAATAACACAGATTGGAAGAAGTTAAATAGTAAACATGTATAAAAGTTATAGTTAAAATAATCTGTTCGTTAAAGTAATAAACATATTTGAATTAATGAGTGCAAATAAAAGTAAATTTATCAATTAAATTGTAGATTTAATTTCACTCCTCCTTTGTATCCGTACAAAATAGTGATGATTCAATAAAAATTATTCAATTTAATTCATAAAAGTATGCAATCATTTAATCAATGTTTTGTTGTGACGTTGTCACGTTAAACTATCGTCCGTAAACCGACTTAACAGACAACCAATTTTTTTTATGTAGACGCCATGGTAATGGAGAGGAACAGTGAACGAGAATTGACGAAATTTCTATATGAGAAGTATGAACCAAAATGAAACAAGACTGCCTGTGACTGGGAAGTTACTTGAAATCCTGGAAAGGTCTCGGATACATCACTTCCCCCCTCCCCTTTTTTTCCCAGTGACAAGTAATTTTAGGTGGAAATGTCGTGCTTTCAGTCTGCCATCACCCAACCTGGGTAACCATGTTTTTTTTTTTTTTGTTTTTTTTCCAAATGGTGATGTAGTGCATAGTCATACACATTGTAAGATGGAGTATGTGTGATTTTTGTGAGGACTAGGCCAACTGTGACAGATGGTTGGAGCTGTACTTACTTTATAGTTAAGTCAACGAAAGGTTGTAGAGGGAAATGGAAGGAACTCGATTTTTGACTTTGGGACTTTGTTTGGCCTTGTTAGGAGGTAAATATACTAAAAGTCCCCACTCCTAGGTGTTGAGCGGGTGACAATGAAGGGGGGTGGGGCAAGGAGAAAGGTTTTTTCTTTTTTTTCTTTCGGTTTTTCGTTTTTATCTCGAAAACTTTGCATCCTAGCGAAAATTCCACTATATACAAAATTAAAGCTGACAAAATGTTTCACAAAATTCGTTCGATTCACTTTATCGCCATCTCACATGAAAGTCACTAATTTTGAATATATATATATATGTATATAATTATATTTAATATTGTAATACAGTGTGTAAATATATTCTGAAATGAAATGTAACATAGTTTAACAAAAACATTAATGTGTTAATTTTTTAATAAAAATAAATTTATGTACAAATTGTTGTTGACTCTATAATCACCCTATCCAATGTATCTGGGGAGCGAATGTAAGGTAATATAAATATATGTGTATTAACTGTAAATTATATATTATATACATTGAATACCAAGTATTATCGGCTATGTACATGGTTATTAAATAACAATAATAATTCAGCGAACCTCGATAAATTTCCAATTTTGAGTATTATCAGGTTGTTTCCATCATGTATAGTCATATTTCGTTAAGGGCGAGAGGTAGAGCTCTCGAAGTGGTTTCATTAGATTCTGGGTGCCAAAAATAGTATTCAATGACACCAAAAAAAAGCATTACTTGTGTTGAACTACATATGCATCTGAAAATATACTATATAATACATATATGTATATAATTTATTTGTTTTACTTTTAAATATTACATAATATTAATACGTATAAATACGTAGGTATTGGTTTTTATACAGAGTTAGAGCAGTGGAGTAACGAAAAATATAGAAGTTAAGTTTTTCTGCAAAATTTACACAACAATGTTAAAATTCCTCTAAAGTTTAAACTGTTAAAGGCAGAATAATAAAATTATATATATATATATATATATATATATATATATATATTCTCGAAGAAAATTTTATTCTCTACAACTCCTTTTCTTATGACTTATTCGTAGGATGAAGTACAAAAAAGTTAGTCAAATAAGGCAAAAAAAATTATTTATTCAAAATTAGTGACTTTCGAGGGCAGATACCTTGGTAACTATGTAACATAGCGATAAAGTAAATAGAACAAATGTTGTGGAACGTTTTGTCCGCTTTAATTTGGTACAGAGTAGTATTTTCGCTAGGATGCATACCGTTCTTCCCTGCCGCCCCCCCCCCCCCCGCACACCACCCAGGAGTGGGGACTTTTAGTATGTTTATCTCCTAACAAGTCCAAAAAAGAAAAATCCCAAAGTCTAAAATTGTGTTCCTTTCCTATTACCTCTACATACCCTTTTTTGGGCATTCATTGACTGGACTATCATTTCTTCCAGGAAATGGCAAAATAAGCCAATTATTAAAAAAAAAAAAAAAAATACATTCAGGGAAATTTTAGTATAAATTTTTTTTGTGAACTCCCTTACCGTTCTTGAAAAATACGTTAGCCCGAAATGGTTTTCGATGCGCAGTTGTTCGTACCCGCGAGGCGCTAAGCTACGTTCAACAAATAAAAACATCTTATAACTGTAAAATTAAAATACAAACAACCCTATTGCAAATTTTATTTCAATATGAAAAAGTCTACAATAATGTTTACAAGAAACAAAATTGCAATAGCAATACACAAATTTCGCAATTTTGTTACATATTTAACATATGTATTATTTTTAATAAAGGCAATAAAAATGACATACTCAATATTTGGAATAAAATAAATACCTTAAGCCCTACATAATTGCTGCGATATTCACAATAAATGATTTTCTTAAATATAGTAGTTAAAAGAACATCGTAAATAAATTATGAACATACATTTTATGTAAAAGGAAAGTGGACACTATCACACATGTGATTCGTGCGTGAACAGTCGTCGCAGGGAAGCCTCCGTTTCACAGACGAGAGAGCCAAGCGCCCCATCGTGCATCTTCGTTTTTTTTTTTTTTTGGTTCATTGTAATTCATGATAACTAATGGTCAATTAGGTTAGGTTAGCTACATTATACATAATTTAAAACATTGTGGACGGTTGATTTGGTTACGATAGCTACATTAAAGATACTGCGAAATCATGTAAACGGTTTCCTAGCCCTGGATAGCTACATATTAAAAAGTTATTTGCTAAGCAACCATAAAATGATTTTACAGTATTTTTAATGTAGCTATAATTACCTAATATAACCATCCGCAATGTTTTAAAGTATTTATAATGTAGCTAACCTATCCTAATCGACCGCAAAATGTAATGCCACGCCGGTCTATACAATGAGATAGAACGGAAAAAAAAAGCGAGCATGAACTTCGGAGAACTTCGGATGTGTTTCTCTCGTCTGTGAAATGAAGGCTTCCCCAACAGGACGTGATGTGATTCGTGCGCGAACAATCGTCGCATGTCTCGTGCCGCGGTGAGGGCGCGAAGGGGGGAATGGGGTAGAACACGGCCCCACAGTGCTTTCAAGTACAGCCGGTCACGACGTGTTGCCGCTATGGATCGGCGAGAGTCGGAGACCGGGGAGTTGAGTGAGCACACGGCGCGGACATGCGGACGGCTGTTCGCTTCGACGGTGCCTGCGTGAAGTCGCTTGCCCTCAAAGGCAGCTCCACACGGCACCCGTTTGCTTAACAGTAGAGACCGGAAAAAATTTCGCGAATTCATCTCGCGACAGGCTAAAATACAAATAGTTACACCTCAGTTCTCACAACTCACCTGGATGACTCTGGGCCAATGAGAAACACCCGACCAAAGCTTTATCGAAACACAGGCTGCCACGTTGGGACTTCTCACAAGACAGCAGCCAATGAGTGGGTGGCATTTGACCGATAGTACGTATAACTATGGAGTTCATCCTACAGGCCATTGAACCCGCGGATTTTTCCTGTCCCTAGTCATAAACATTTCAACTGACGGAAATGCTGGTGAGTGGGTTGCAGTGTAGACTATATTGACCTAAAACATTACATCCTCGCGATAAATCGCCCCTGGGTTAGGGCTGTGTACTTTTCGCGAACATAGTTACAGGCCAGGTGTGTGTTCAGAACTTTTGCGTCATTGTCCTGTGCATCGCGGTTGGCTGGGTTCATTCCAGGTGCGTGTCCTACTGTCGGCGCACCAATCGCAGCCATCCGGTGCTGAGGCGAGCGCGTCCTGAATGGCCCGGCCGAACAGGGTCGTGGCTTCTCCTGCAGACCAGACAGCCAAGCCGGCGTGGGCATATCCTTTTGTGGGAAGCCTTCATTTCGCAGACGAGAGAGCCACACCCGAAGTTCCCCGAAGTTCCCCGAATTTATGCTCGCTTCCCCCCCCCCCTCCCTTCTATCTCATTGTATAAACCGGTGTGGCATTAAATTTTGCGGTCGATTATGATAGGTTATCTACATTATAAATTCTTTAAAACATTGTGGATGGTTGGTTATATTAGGTAAGTATAGCTACATTAAAAATATTTACAATGAACAAAAAAAAAAACACTCGAAGATGCACGATCGGGCGTTTGGCTCTCTCGTCTGTGAAAAGAAGGCTTCGCATCCTTTTTTAGTCGAATGTGTGCGACCAGATTTTTTTTATCGCAAAAAATTTCATGTTTTTTTACGGATTTTTTTTGGGGGGGGGGGGGGTAGGTGAGTTGCCGACTGGGTTGACAAAACGTTTTGTTGACTACAAAACATTTTAAATAAAAGACGAATATAAATAAATAATTATGCAGTATCTACTAATATATATATTTTTAAATTTTACTCGTTATCAGCAATCACGTTTGCAGTTGTGATGTTTATTACTGACTCGCTAGTTAGTCCAGACAAATTAGACATTCGAGTTTGCATTGATTCCCCAACAAGCTGGATTTTTTGCACGGGTCTTGAATACGTCATTACAAATGATGTGTCAAAAGTCCCCATCAAAATGCTTGTCCGTTGTTTTTTTTTTATTCGAGGCCAAAGGTCACCAATTTCTTTTACGCAAAAAAGCGTGTATATCTGAAACTATAAGAGCTGCCGTAAATATGGATCAAAGTTTGTAAATCGCGGAATTCTTTACACAAAAGGTATGAATACTTTTTGACGTGATAACGTCTTATAAATATCTGTGAACGCCGGCTGCACGCAAGAAAAATTGTCACGTTCCGCCTGAGCCGAGCGTGCAAGAACCGGCCAACCACCGTGCGAGAAAATCTTCTTTAATATCAAACAGGTTAAGGCGGGCTTTTTAACTTATTGTTCGTGATTATATTTAAACAAATTATTTAAATTCAATTTGCAAAAACTGTAAATAATATTTGAAAATTAAAAAGTATGCAATTTTTCATCAATGATTTCTTATGACGTTATCACGTAAAATTATCTCCCGTAAACCGACTTTACAGACAAACCCCCTTTTTTCCCTATGCATAGCGGCCGTGAAGTTGAATGCTGGAATGCTGGTAAGCACACGAGGTGTGATATAATTTAAAATACAGGGTGTCCGTGGAAGACCACACTTTTTTTTTTTTGGATTAGATTGAGAATGAATTTCTGAGACAGGAAGTCTTTGCCGATTTTTGATCTGACCCATAGGTAATTAGTAATTAATTAAAATAGTTAACCATTCATGAGCGGCGCGCACACACATATACTCGCTTACTGCTGCTTGCCCCCTTATACTCTTGGCGCGCCGTGAGAGACAGCAAGCAGTAGTACCTCGCGCTTTTCTCTCTCTCTCTCTCTCTCTCTCTCTCTTCTTCTTCTTCTTCTTCTTCTTCTTCCTCTTAGAGTGCGCTCATCATTGGTTAACTATTTTAATTAATTACTTATTACCCATGGGTAGAGACCTGCAAAATTCGCGGATTCAATGACCTCCAGGATAGACTCTACTACACTCTACACACTCGGTCAAATGCCGCCTGTTCATTGGCTGCTGACTTGTGAGTCGTCTCGACCGAGTGTCTGTGATTCGACACTTCTTTGAGCGAGGGTCTCTAATTGGCTCTCACTACTCCAGATTAACAGTGAACTAATTGTAGAAGCAGCGCTAAGGTATAATTATTTGAATTGTAGCATATCATGAAATTAATCCGCGATTTTTGCAGGTCTCTACCTATGGGTAGAGACCGGAAAAATTCGCGGATTCCTTTCGAGACAGACTGGAATCCAAACTCGTTTATTTTAATGCTGCGTCAGTGATTTGGACCGCAATTTACCTGAAGGACTCTGAGCCGATGGCAAACACTCAACAAAAGAAGTATCGAATCATAAGAATCGCAGTAAACAGGTGTCCCTAGTCGGTAGCCAATGACCAGGTGATAGTTGCCCGAGTACATAGAGAATCGTGGAGTCTATCCTAGTGGTCATTGAAACCGCGAATTTTTCCAGTCCCTACCTATGGGTCGGATCAAAAATCGGCAAAGACTTCCTGTCTCAGAAATTTATTCTCTATCTGATCCAAAAAAAAAAAAAAAAAGTGTGGTCTTACACGGACAGCCTATATGGGGTGGTGGTGGTGGGTCGCACTCGCGCTGAGCGAAGCCCAGCCCGTCCTGCCCGCTTGTCGGCCGGCGCGGGAGTGGTCACGTGTCGTGTGCCGGGGGGGGCGTGAGAGCTAATGGCCGGCGGCATTAGCGGTGCGTGCGGCCGTGCCCGCTGCCTGTGTCACGAGTCACGACACCCGGCGCCCTCAGCACGGCCAGTTGTGGCCGGCTGTCTGACGCTACTGCCGGCGGCTTCGCACACGACCATGCGACTTGAGAACCCAAGATATCCGAGTGGGGTTTGTCTGCTTCGAGCACTTAACAATGCGCCGGGAGTGGATGTGTGGTTCCGTTTCAGATTTTTTTTTTTTGTAAACTGTATTTTTCAGGAGAGTGAAAATGGTTAAAAATGCGTGTTTCTAGAATAATTTTAGGCGTGTAACGCACGGTGCAGGTCTTTGAAAGCACTCAAGGGACTTGCTTTGCACCTTTACGACATGTGATGTCGTGTTTGCCGTCCAGATCTCACGACGAGAAGACTGCGCGTCGGTCCCTTTAGAGGCGACGCCGCTCTGGAAGAACCCCTCCCCCCCTCCCCCCTCCCCCTTCCTTCGCTGCCCCTGGATGACCCTGGGCCGGTGGCTTCGTGTGTGTGTTGCGCAGGAGACCAGCCTGTAAGCAATCTGTGTCTCGAACTGGTCGAGTGTAACGCGAGGCACTAGGGCTTCTTCCAATCAGAGGCCAGCTCCTCTACTCCTCCTTCTCGGTTGAATGATTTTTTGCTTTGTCTTGTGTCTGTGATCCTGATAACGTATTCGAGTACACGTTGTCCCACGAAGGGTCAGCGGGTTGAACCCCCCAAGAGCCTGGGTGGCTTGGGCCAGGTGTAGGTCAGTACTCGTCACAAAGAAAGGGCCGAAGAATAAACACGTGAAGAAGGCTTTGTAATCTGCCAATGAAACAGCTTTGCAGGGACGTGCATGTGTTCTAGCACAACCACCGGCTGGAACTGACTTGAAACTAGCGGCAGGAGCAGCATGTCGGCTACAATGTCCTCGTCCTTCGGCCACTGCAGGACTTGCTCGTGCCAATGGGCTTCCTCTACACACTGCGTGGTGCGTTCCTGCAGTCTTGAGAAGGTCGCGTGTTCCCACGCCAGACCCAACTGTTGTACATACTCTAGCCACTTGTGATGTGTTCGTTTGTCTGCCGCCATGTGTAGTGGATACCACATCATCCTGTTCAAACTGCTTCTCTGCCAGTGAATGTATTGGGGTACACCGTGGTGTGTCTAGCTACCTGGTTTATTGCTGAAATCATCGTACCTCTGTGGTCCCCGTGAGAGGTTGTCTTCATGAGCCATCTTCATCAAGAGCTGTTTGTTCTCTCACTGGCGCGCCTGTGCAACCAGATCTCTCTCTCTCTCTCTCTCTCTTAAGTCCTCCCTGGTCCTCCATGGTTCTTCCTGGTCCTTTGTGGTTCTCTATGGCCCCCCATAGTCCTCGTCTCCCCAAGGTGGACACGAGTGCACACAGTCGATGCTATGGGCGACAGTCTCAACACTAGTGTTCACTCCACGTGCCATCTTTATCACAACTCAATTAATAAATGACTTGTTTAGTATAACTGATTATTAGGAATATATATAAAATTAATTATTGATGTATAATTAATAGAGACCGGAAAAAATCGCGAATTCATTTCGCGATAGGCTAAAATACAAATTAGTTATACCTCACTGCTGCCTCTGCTATTGGCTCACAACTTACCTGGATGACTCTGGGCCAAATGAGAAACACCCAACCATAGCTTTATCGAATCACAGGCTGCTACGTTGTATCGTCTTAAAACACAGCAGCCAATGAGTGGGTGACATTTGACCGAGTGTACGTAGAACTATGGAGTTCATTGTATAGGTCATTGAACCCGCAAATTTTTACGGTCTCTATGTGTGATTAATAAATGAAATAGTTGGTAGATGTGCAGATAATGACTTGTAGTGCGAGTGTGGCTGAATGGACACACGGCAGGAGCTGGTGTGCATTGGGGGCTGACGGGGCGGTGGTGTTGCAGGAGTTCGCGACGCTCACCAAGGAGCTGAACCAGGCCCGCGAGCAGCTGCTGGAGCGCGAGGAGGAGATTGCGGAGCTCAAGGCAGAGAGGAACAACACGCGGGTGAGCTGCTTAGTCATCGTCACCTTCATCCCTTTATCATGTTTTTAAAATGCTTCATAAAAAGGCTGAAAAGGAAAAAGTTTTTCCAATGTTTTCTAACTATGAAAAATTTTTGTAAAAATTTTATAACAAATGAGGAACAAAGAGCACAATTTAAACTTTGTAACCGTGCCATAAACTGTAGAAAGTTCCGTAAAGACAAGCCAAGACTCCGGGGTAGAGATTGGGGAGATTTATCCAAAATGAAAGTCTGCCTATGCTTCTGGTGCCTTGTGAGTAGAGGCATCTGGCATGGGCGTCGCAAAGATATATTTTTTTGGGGGGGCCTGCAATTGATTTAGTTTTTGAGGAATATCCATCCCCTGGAAAAGGGGTCCGGGGGTCCTCCCCCGGGAAAATTTGGGGTTTGAAGGTGCAAAAAGATGGTTTTTAGGCATTTTTCTTTCCTAGATATTCTAATTATAGTTGGTTGCAATATATATTTTTTTTTATAAAAAATATTTTCAGAGAACAAATTTGTAAAAACACAGTGCTCACATTACCACGATTGGACTAAATGCACCATGTGCAACATATAGGTTATATCACAGAATTCATATTTTTAATATAACTACGATACTAAACATATTATTGGAGGGGTCGAGATTGAAGACTTATTATTGGGGGGGACGTGTCACCCCCGTCCCCCCCGGTTGCGACGCCCATGCATCTGGTATTCCCACACTTGTAACCTGCATCTAACTATATACCTACGTCCAGCCTGTGCCTCGGGCATGCTGAGCAGAGTCAGCTCTGAGCTTGTTTCCTTTCCCTATCTGTCTGCAAGCCTCTGTTTGACTTTGTTGTCGTTCAACCATTTTCTGTGAAATTTTGTGTATTTAAAGAGATTTTAAGAGTGTACATTCTGCCTCATGTATATTGTGTCAAAATTTGGTTGTAAACACAATAATTTTACTTTGGTCATTTATTATAAATTTTATAATTACAGAGTGATGCAGTTGAATGGAAATGTGCAGAAACTGTAGCTTCCAGCGGCTGGCTGGACATATGCAGATAGAATAAGAGACCAAATATTTATTATAATTGGCCCTATTCATCACAAAAAGTAATGGAAAAGTCTTACTGGCTTCTAGAAAACTCATAAAAAAAATTAACTATGTCCCTTATAATGAAACACAATTTAATGTGGGCAGCTAAATGTAAGTAATGTGCATGGTAACCATCAGCTTGACCGATGCTGGTAAAATATGTCAGCCATTGGGCGTGGGGTTGTTTAGTTGTGGTACTAACAAGTGGCACTCAGGTGTGGTTTCTTTGAAATAACTTAAATTTTAAAGGTTTAATTTTGAAGGGTTATCAAATCAGCAAAAATCATTCATAACTGCAAAAAAAAAAGAATTGTCCATGCTTTTGAATAACTTCTCTGGTTCCTGCATTTTCTTATTAATTATTTAGTTTATGTTTTACTTGGCGGTTTTGTGTGTTGGTTTAATTGATTTTTTTTGTCTCGTCTTTGTGTTTGTGTCATAGTTCTGGGGTTACAGTGTGTAGCAGTCAGATCACTTGTCTCCTACCATTTAATCCGTATTTGATTAGTGTCAGAGGGATCATGCTTTTCTTATAAGATCTTAGAAAGTCCTTAGTTTCCAATTTGATATTTAAGTTCCCTTTAAAGTCACATTTTCTTCTATTGTCCTTTAAAAGCCTGAATTGTAGTTTGCTTGTTTTGCAGTAAAGGAGTAAACTGTGGCTGGTTGCCAAAGTCCTTAAAATGAAAATGTAAATGAGGCATCTGCTCCATGAAGCATCTATAGAGAGGCTTTTTAAAAAAAAAAAAAAAAAAATCTAGTTTAATGCAATTGGATACACCCTGGTCAAAAATGATCACTACTTGTGTAAAGTCAAACATTAACTTAATGAATTGTTATGCAAGAGCTAACAGAAGGTAGAATATTTTCATTGTTCATTGTTTTATAACTCTTGAAATGTTTTATGGAATAGTGACAATTGCCTACCTTTTAATTGCAAAAAACAATTTCCATTTTGTAAAGTTTAGTTCTTGTTTTGATATATACACAAAATTTATGAAAAAAATTTCTTGAAAGTGCTTAATTTGTTTGGTTACAAAGGAAGCACGAACCATGCAGGACAATGGCAGGATCGACAGTCCATCACCACCATGACAGAGCCCACTATGCGAGGGTCACTGTGTTGGAACACGGGCTGACGTGTAGCGCGTGGCAGAGAAGTGCGAGAGAGAAACTGCGATGTGCCGTGCCGCACGGTGTTGCAGCTGTTGCTGGAGCACCTGGAGTGCCTGGTGTCGCGGCACGAGCGCTCTCTCAGAATGACCGTGGTGAAGCGCCAGGCGGCCGCGCAGTCCGGAGTCTCCAGCGAGGTGGAGGTGCTCAAGGCCCTCAAGTCCCTCTTCGAGCACCACAAGGCCCTCGACGAGAAGGTAGGTCCTCCGCGATGCCTCGCAGTCCCCCATTGTGGGCCAGCCGCAGATACATGCTGAAGATGACGTTGTTTGTATTTCAGCGTATTGCAAAAAAAGAAACGAAGAAATTTTCCAATTTCTAATTATTATCAACATGCTGATTTGAATTCTGACAATGTCTGAAGAAGGAGTCTAGCAGGGTGCAGGAATGCAGGAGTGGAGGCTGTCTCAGGAGGGGATTTTGCTGGGGGGGGGGGGGGGGGTGAAGGAATCAGGGATTGGCTGCTGCTGATATAAGAGGAAGAAAATGGTTTATAACGTGCAGTGAGTATGGAGTAGAATAGAATGTCTGAAAGAACAGTATAATGGAAAGTGAGTATGAGCTGTGGGTAAATCAGGTATGGAGGGAAATGTAGGGGAAGAAATCTATCGAGAGAGAACTAGCTGCTTGGCGAACTGCAGTTGAGCGGGCTTCCCCGAAGGAACTGGACTGGTAAGGTCAAAGGTCAGTCCAGTGAGATGCAAGAACATCGTCACTGAGCAACCGTGAACGGACACGCTGTCTTTAGTTTCTTGAATGGGCCAAAAACAGCGTCCTCCTTTTTCGCTTGTCACCCACCGTGTCAGTATTCTAAAAAAGAGAAATTGTTAAGAAAATATTATTTCCAAGTAAGATGAATGCTTTAAAAACTCAGCAACTTTTTAATACTTTTTTTTGAAGTTATACCTCTTTAGGTGTTTTATTAAAAAATGATCAGTACAATTTTTTCAAGTGTATTTTCAAGTGTTTTCATATAAGGGAGGTTAGGTTGTACCGTACCCACTTCATTAGGTGCATTATAGAAAAAATAATGAGAATTAATTTTTACGATGTAGACGCAGCATGCAACAAAAATTGACAGAATGAATAAAGGCTACATAAAATAAAAATTATGTATTTGCTTTCAAATCATATACTTTAGTGATTGATATTGTATACGTGTCCATATAATTTAAAATCTTTTTATTGTGAATATTAGTGACAGCAATTGTGAATTTAAACTTTATTTAAGTGTCTTTGTATAAGTGAGGTTATGTTCCTGTATGTATAATTTATTTGCATATTTATTTAGGTGCGGGAGCGCCTGCGGGTGGCCCTGGAGCGGGTGGCCACCCTGGAAGAGGATCTCACAGCTACCAAAGACGAAGTGAGTGGTCGCACGAGCCGGGTCTGTGCCGTCAGCTCTCGGCAGAGTTCGTGCACTCGGGCAAACAGGGATAAGCTAGGGAATTTAAAGGTCTCTTCAAAACGTGGGAAAAACAGGGAAATCGACACAATTTAAATCACCAAACTGGAGTAGTAATATTCGATTATAGTGTTTTTCTCTATTGTTTTAAAACCAGGCTCTGTTTTAATCACAAATTCATGTGTGGTTATCGTTAACTAAATGTAAGAATG
Source organism: Bacillus rossius redtenbacheri (assembly GCF_032445375.1). Taxonomy (NCBI): domain Eukaryota; kingdom Metazoa; phylum Arthropoda; class Insecta; order Phasmatodea; family Bacillidae; genus Bacillus; species Bacillus rossius. The sequence goes on from NC_086330.1 coordinate 371,466,645, forward strand.
ACAACCATTGAATCAAATGTGTGTTGATTTAATGATTTGAAGCACTAACAAATGCTGATAATCATTCACCAGGTCAAACTCAATAATTCACTGTTTGAAAGTTTAAAAATTAGTTATTTTATTTTACCGACTGGCAAGTTTTGGTTGTATAACTTGATGGAAATTACGACAGTGGAAACTGTGTTTGGGGAAAAGTATTTACTTCAATTTTACATGTTGATTGTTGAATGTGGTCGAAACATGTTTTGATGCATAATTTTATGTTATGTGCAAAATTGATTAATGAGACTAGAAAAAAAATGTTTTATTGACGATGAAATCTCAGGGAATTGTCGAGAGTCAGCGATTGGAAACCTTCTGTCTTGTTGCACCTAACAAACAGCTTACAGACAAGTATATTTACTTGGACAGTTTGAAGTGGTGGCAGTTTTAAAGTGATGATCAGTTTGAGAGTTTAGAGATGTTGTATAGTAGTTGTGGGTGAGATGCAGTGCCTTCCGCTCCGTGCTTCAGCTGCAGCAGTACAAACTGGGGCGCGCCATCGCGGCCACGGACAACGGCAAGCCCAAGGAGAGCACGCAGACGGACGCTCCGCTCACAGACGACTCCAAGCAGGCGGAGCTGTCCATCCTCGGCCAGCTGCCCAAGGTGACACTCGCACTCGCGCTTTCCCTGGATGGCCATCGGCTGGTCGTTGAGGAATATTTGAAGATAGAGCTTCAAAATATTTTAAATATTATCATTTATATTCTTCAATTATTATTATTTTTTTTAATTTTAGAAGTTTCTGTTTGAGTTGACAAATTATTTCGTGTCAGGTTTGGGCCCAAGCTGTCAAATATATGTACTCATTTTGACATTTTGTTTAGTGTACGGAACTCTGCGGGTGGAGAGGTTTGTTCACGCTGATCATCTCGCAATTGGAATGCAACAGGTGTCAATTATGATTTTGCTTTTGGCTGGTTTACACTTTAAAAAAATAACATTAACAGTAACAGCAGGTCGTGCGCACAAGATTTTGGCCGTCATGTTTTCAAACTTTTGATTACGATAGCGTCTAGGATGGTCGTACGCATGGGGAGGGGTCTTTCACATAGGAGGGAATAGATTATATTTTATTTCTGTTACGGCCGCATGGCGCAACAGCCGGTGAGAGAAGAGTGGGACTGAAGATTGTAATGCCGTATGGTGCGTTCTTTCCTCGGCCCTTCCACGGTGCAGCATGCTTATTATAGCAAGTGTTCATTTATTATTGTGTATGATGCTGTCTGTGACATCCCACGGAGGTGCGACCGGTAACTTGCAGGGGAGGGAGTGTTCCAACGATGCCCGTGGTGGGGACTAGAGCCCACGACCCGGGTCTGGCCACTGCGTCTAGCGAGGGTACAGTCCCCCAGTGTCATGTGCAGGCCGTAGGGGTAGTGGGTTTCAAGGGGGTGTGTCTGTGTGTCCAGCGACTGTCGAATGGGGCCATCGAGCCGGACTCCGACATGGCCAGGGTCATCGAGCTGCAGGACACGGTGGAGAAGCAGGTGAGTGCCGTGGGTCGCGTCGCGTCGCGCCTCGTTGCGTTCAGGTGCGCCACTCGCAGAAACGCCCGTCATCAACGGCCAAGCTACTGTCTCCTCAGCATCGCTAGATTCTTTTCTAAATAATTTAAATTCAAGAATCAACATTTTTGAACCAGAAATTGCAACTACGTCAGTATTCAGTGCCTGTGTTTGTTGTGGTTGAGTTCACCGATCCAATCCCAGCTCCCCAGCATGCTGCAAACAAACGAGCGTCGAGGCTGCATTGAGAGTGGTTCGGAGCCCACAATCTTGGAGTCCTACTCCTTTTGCCCCTGTGCATAACTACGTAAAGTTAACCTTTTAAACAAACATAGCTCATTTTTTTTCAACTCCAAAATCTTATAAAACACATAAGCCTTTTTTAAAAATACCTGTTTATTGTTATTTGAATTCTCAAAGATTATTTACTGTTTATGAAGACTAAAGATAAATATTGTGCTTTCATCAGATATTTATATTATTAATCATCATACCATAAATACATAATTTTTTAAAATTAGTATAATTTATTTGGTGATGGATTTTTTTGTCCATCATGCTTGTAATGCACGTAACTACTGGATTTTTATTCATCTTAGCCTCAAGAGGTTCAACTGATCAACTTCATATTTAAGGGTATTGAGAACAAAATGATAAAATAGCTTCTAATGGTTTGAGGGCAAGTACCATGTTTTATTGCATAATCATCGCACATTTTATACTAAAATCAAGTTGGAAAAGTAGTGGTGCAATGATTATTTAAAAAAAGATTTTTTATTACGCAAAGTTATTCATAATAACAAAACCTATTCAAAGAAAGTATGTTAATTTAAAAAGTAGAGTATACAAAACCACGCCAAACAATTTAAATTAATAAGTCATAAAACATTTTGTTCAACTTTAAATAGAAAAACTAAAACTGAGACGCGAACGTGAGTCGGAGCGCATAACTATCGTAGTACTCACCACGAGAAAGCGTGGGCTATCAAATGTAGTTAACTCGGCACCAGACAGAGCGCGCGCGTTGCATGCAATCGATGAGCTATCTGTGTCGATGTTAGACTACGTGCGCTCGCTCTGTACGGGAATCAACATAACCAGACATGAACGATGCCAACTGGCGCTGGATACATTTTCATAAGCGGCACACAGCAGCAACGAAGACGAAACGATGAAGTTTATAACGTTTGAAAACGTCTTCAAAAAAGAAAATTTACTCATCGGGCAAATTCGTATTTCTGTTAATCAAATAATTAAGCTGTAACATCCGAATGAATATTAGATTTAAACTTTAAAATAAATTGTTTTATACTGGAAAATCTACGTACACAAAGCGCTCAGAATCTAAAAACATTGTGCAACGTTTATGCGAGAAATTTTTTTCTCTCCAAATTTTGATGTCCTAAAATAACGGTGCAACGATTATGCGCGTGCAACGACTATGCGATAAAACGTGGTAGTTTTACTGGATGTGGGCAGCGCTGACGTCTCCAGGAGACAGTGTGAGCGAGGGTAACCGTCGGCGGCAGCGGGAGAGGCGGACTGAGGGGGCGGGGCGCTGTGGGGGGGTGCGCAGACGACGGAGCTGGGCGCGTGGCAGCGGCGCGTGGCGGAGCTGACGAGCCGCGTGGCGGAGCTGGAGGACAGCCTGGCCAAGACCCAGAAGGAGCTGCTCAAGGCGCAGGAAGGCAACGTGAAGCTGCAGCGCGACCTGCGGGAGAACGTCGCACAGAAGGAGGACCAGGTGGGCCCCGTGTGCCCCCGACTCCTCGCTGCTGGTCCCATCTAGTTGTTCATTGCTCCGTAACAACTTACCAACCACTTTCAGAATTATTGTTGATTTAAAAACATATAAAACAAGGCTGTGGATACTTTGTTCTTCCACTTGACAATATGTTTTTAGTTTACTTAATATTAATTTGAAGTACCTAATATATATAAAGATTATTATTTATATTGTATTATAACTGAAGTACCCAGAGTTGCCCGGGCTTTATGCAAGTGTTAAAAGGCTTTGTGTAGTGGTTGGAAGTAGTCTCTTCAAACTCTAGGTAGACGGGCATTCCCACCCCCCCCCCCCCCTTTATTTATATAAAAATGTATATACATATATATATAAAACTTTTTCAAGCTTGAGGGTACATATGTGTTTTTTATTCATCCAGAGCATACGGAGTTGTAGACAGTAGTTTTCTTATTATTTTGAGCATCAAGTGTGCAGAATTCCATCCAGAAGTGCCAAAATTCTGCATTTAGGGTTGGGAAAGGGGGATTGGGGTAGCTTTTAGAAATCTCATGATGGCATTGATCTTATTCTGGTTTTGAAGGTCAAGTGTGCAAATCTTTTCTTTGAACTCTGAGGAAATTGTAGATTTAAAAAAAAAAAAAAACACAGGCACTCTTTTTTATACATATGTATTTGCATTATTTTTCATCATTGGAAATTTTGCGTGTAAACCAAAGTTGACATCACGATGGCCTTAACTATGCGCAACTTTTATGAAAGTAAAAAAAAAATAGCGCGTGGAGTCCCTCCGGAGAAATATCCAAAGCTATAACATTTACAATAGGATTATGATAACTAAAGTAAGATACGAAAAGTTTGAGTTCTATTTTTTCAATATTTCTTGCAAAAATTGCATCAGTGGTAGTTCCCCATTTGGTTTTCACGAAGCTCACACTGTTTACTTCTCTGCATAGCAAGAATACCACGCGCATGTGCTTGGGATCTACCGACTCACTCTCTTTCTCTCTCCTACTTTCTACCTTTGTGTATCTTTCGTTCTCTCTCCCTCTTGCGTCGGTAATATCGGACGGAACTCGTTGCTAACGCTCGCGCATGCGTTCGAGTGCCACGCATTCACTCTCGCTCTGTCTCATTCCACTCCCCCTCCCCCAAGAGCGTTGAACGTTTAACGCAACCTTGTTGGGGGTCGCATTAGAAGTTTCACTTCAAAAATAGGAAATGTTAAAAACTGAAGTACGTAGATGATTATTCCCCCCGCCGAGAGGCAATGCGTGATGGCGGTGTGCCGGGGAGTAGGGTAGGTGCCGGGCGTGTGTGGGGACGACGCGCGGCCTGCTTGCAGGAGGAGCGCATCGCCACGCTGGAGAAGAGGTACCTGAACGCGCAGCGCGAGTCCACCTCGCTGCACGACCTCAACGAGAAGCTGGAGCAGGAGCTGCAGCACAAGGAGGCGCAGCTCAAGGTCCGTCCTGTAGTGGGTCACTCTCCAGTAATAAGTTTAACAACCCCCAACTACAAAACAAAAGCTTTATTTTCACCACCTTTTCACAGCTCCTTCCAATTCACCGTTACATGCCTCTCTCTCCCTCCAAAGACAAAATTACATATCCTTCCGCGGTCAATATTTGCACTTACTTCAACCAAACACACACTTCAAAGTAACATGAGCTTAACAACAAATAGACAAAAGATTTTAAACCACAAATTCATTTACTTTACCATTATTTAACAGCTTACAATAACTTCTGGCAACCTATAAAGAAATAGTTCCGGCACAATATGGCGGCAGCCTACAGCGATTTTCTCACAAATAAAGTGAAACGTCACTTGGCCAATCACAGCTAACTAGGTTACACCACAACACTTTCAAACACCTCTTGGCGCCAGCTGGACGGCCCTTCCTTACTCCTTCTTCCCCAAACCCGGCTTAAACTTAAATTTATAAATCACCTCTGCCAGATGTCACCAATGGAACAAAAGGAGTTACAGAAAAAAACATCTAAGGAATGTAAAGACAAATATTCCAACACCAAACACAACACAAGAATAAATATTTTTTTATATTCTCAAAACCCCCACGTTAAAGGAATCAATGTGAGGGTATGTCAGTGCCTAACCTCCTTACAGTCCGCGCCGACATTACCTCTTAACACTCAAGGAACAGTCCCTGATCCTTGTCGAATATTAAAATACCAGCTGATGCCCGGCATGCATTGCAATGCTTCATTCAATGATTTTTTTTTTTTTTGTAATTTTTTTGAAGTGGATACACATATCCATCTCTCTATATCTCTCTCTAATTATTCTCCATCCCTCTAACTATATTTATATATGTCACTTTATAGCAATGGAAATATTAAAAATCTATGTTTTTCATCTATCAATATTATTATCTATCTTTTTTACATGTCACAGGTGTGATATAGGTAAGTATATAAAAAAAACACGCAATGCAATCAGTGAAGAATTTTCAGAGATTTAAAAATTTTTTTAACAAACTAACATTTACTTTTCTATTTATATGGATGTCATTTAAAATAACTCATATACACATTATTGGTTAAACAGTAAATTTATCAAACAAATTGAAAAATGTTTTTACAAATTAAAATATTTAAACAGTGAAGAGAATTGTCATTTTTAATTTTAATAAAACTTCTGTCAGACTTTATATTCAAAAACTTAGAAATTTCTTAAAAATTCAATTGAAATATGTATTGTATATCACATTTATTTTTATATAAATGTTGATATTCGAGGTCATCATATTCTAGTGCATTCCAATTTGATATCCTCCTTTCGTTCCAGGTGTAATAAGAACTTTTGAAAGTTTCACGCCATGTGCGACAAAAATTGTGACACAAATTGTTTTAGACATAAGCGTTGCAATAATAATAGTGGGTAAAAACTATAGTCTATAGTGTATTCTTCTAAGAAAGTAACTCAATATTTTGTATCGCTTCTTTGAAATCACAGATTTAAAACATGTATTTAACTAGTAAAAACAAACAAAACAAAACCTTGAAAATAAACATGTCACTAAATTTCATAATTCATAGAGAAAAAAAATATATTAATGTGTAAATGTAATAATAATTTTTAGAATTGCTGGAAATTAACATAAACACAATTATCTCTTTAGATGATTCGAGTTATATGTCATTTTAAATTGCAGGTGGTCTTAAATCGAAGGTCAGCTAACATTGCAGGTAGTATTACATTGGAGGTAGTTAAATGTTCACTGTTGTCTTTTATTAAAATTTGTGTTATGTTGAAATTATTTTTAATTTTCAATGTCATCTTATATTTAGTGTTTGTTGCTTTACATTCGAATATATTTTGTGCTTTAAGACATCCTAAACATCTAAATCATCTTATTCAGCTGCGTAGTGTAATGCTTAATGTTCAAGAAATTTAAAAAAAAAAACTTATTTGTTCCCCCTTTAGAGAATAATATGCTATACAACCAGCTTGAACAATATACATATTTGAACATAATGAGTGTTTGCTAGGCAATGATCACGTATTTAACAAAAAAAAGGGGCGGGAAGGGGGGGGGGGGGTTGTCTGTAAAGTCGGTTTACGGACGATAATTTTACGTGAAAACTGATAACGTACATAATAAGAAAACATTGATGAAAAATTGCATACTTTTTAATTTTCAAAATATTATTTACAGTTTTTGCCAATTTAAATTTAAATATAATCACGAACAATTAGTTAAAAAGCCCCACCTTAACCTGTTTGGCGTTATGGAAGATTTTCTCCTGCGGTGGTTGGCCGGTTCTCGCACGCTCGGCAGAGTCGGAACGTGACTATTTTTCGTGCGTGCAGCCGGCGTTCGTGGATTTGTAAGACGTCGTCACGTCGGAGAGGTTTGTTTGTCGATGCTCGGTCGCGGGGGCGGGGTGCGAGGCTGAGCCGAGGCAGGAGGCAGTCGTGTGTGTGCGCAGCTGCAGGAGGAGAAGACGCGCGCCATCCAGGAGAAGCTGGAGCTGTCCGACCAGAAGCTGGCGCAGTTCGCCAAGCTGCCCGAGATGGAGGAGGAGCTGAAGATACGGATGGAGGCCCTGACCCAGGTGAGGGGCCAGGTACGCCAATCACGCTGTTAACCACTCTAGCTGCACCCACTCCACGAGCCCAATGCTCGCTAGCTAGCTGTTGTGAACACCGGTACGGACCCCCAGCACGGTTGGAACCAGTGGCGTAGCCAGGATTTGTGTATGGGGGGGTGTTAAGAAGCATGCCCCCCCCTCCCCCCCTCCCCCCCCTGTATTAAAGTAGGGGGTCCGGGGATACTCCCCCGGGAAAATTTGGATTTTAAAGTGTAAAATAGTGCTATTTTAGCAGTTTTAGGTACTTAAAATTTAAATATTGTAATGGTAAAATTTTTATTAATTTTTAGTATGAAATTTGTTTGAGTGATGAATAAGAAATTTAATTAAAGATTTGGTGCTAAGAGGGGGGTTTGAACCCCTAAACCCTCCCTCCCCTGGCTATGCCCCTGATTGGAACTTTCTGACGACTTCTTCTCGTCCTTCACTGAACCTGCCTGCTTCAGGATTGCAATACTTAACCCCCGCATGAATGGGCCCAGGGTTTTACCCGGGCCCAACTTAACTAGTCATAGTCTACATCTAAGATAGGGGAGTTAGTCATGGCATCAATCGCTGCCACGGCTGGCCAATCCCTAAACAAAGCACACTCTGCATGATGCTACCCTTTCAGCACGGCTGAAACCCGGCATGATTAAGCGTATAGGTTTTGGCCTGAGATGCATTCAGTCTTCCCTAACCCCGACCCTTCGCCAACTAATACACTTAGTTTTAGTGAGGGTAGGAAAAAAAAAAGTATTTCCATATGAAGACAAATATTTGCTCGTTTATAGATGTATCAATGTTACAATTTACCCTGTTTTATCGCATAATCGTTGCACCGATATTTTAATGTGTCAAAAATTTGGAGAGAAAAAATACCTCTCGTGTAAACGTCGCATGATTTTTTGGTCTCTCTGTTAGATTCCGAGCACTTTGTGTAGGTATTTTTTCCGTATAAATCGATTTATTTTATAGTAGAAATCTAATATATTTATTCAGACATTGCCATTTACTTATTTAATTAACGGAAATACGAAGTTGTCTGACGTGTAAATTTTCTTTTAAAGACGTTTTTAAATGTTATAACCTTTATCTGTTCGCCTGCGTCACCGCGATGTACCACTTACAAAAATGTAACCAGCGCTTGTTGGTATTATTCATGTTTGGTTATGTTGCTTCTCTTATAGAGCATGCACACTTAGTCGAATATCAATATTGATATCTCGCCGTATGCATGCAACGCACGCTCTCTGTTGAGTGCCGAGTTAACTACATTTGATGGCCCGCACTCTTTCCTGGTAAGTGTGTACTACGACAATAGTTACGCGTTAGTTCAGGCTCGCATTCGGGTTACGGATTTTGTTTTTCTATTGAAAGTTGAAGAAAGGTTTTTGTTCATGACTAATTAATTTAAATTGGTTGGCGTGCTTTTATATACTCTATTTTTTAAATAAATATACTTTCCATGAATGGGTTTTGTTTTTATGAATATTACCTTAAATTTTTTTTGCATAAAAATCGCACTAGTACTTTTGTAACTTGATTTTAGTATAAAATGTGCAACGATTATGCTATAAAACACGTAACTCTTATTATTTTATTTATTTTTTGCCTTTCCTAGCCTTACATTCAATTTGTAATTTTAACTGCAGTTTAAAACAGTTTTTTTATGCTTCTTGGCCAGGAACACTCAATAGTGCTAACTAACAAACTAAATTACCGATAGCACACTGGTGAACTTCTTACAGCACACCGATAAACTACCGAAAGTCACCAAGAAATTTTAAAATAAATAGTAACAATGTTGGAAATCACAAAAAGTTAGATTCCAGCATTCTTTTGTTAGCTTGTGTTTTGATTTTTGACACCTCACTTCAGATTATAGTTGAACATTAAATATAGCTAGTTGGAAACTGTTTATCAATCAGATGAATATTATCTCAGAAAACGTTTAGCTTTTCCACAAAAAAATGACAAGTTCCTGCGAATATGACCTATTTCATGTGATGGTTAATTCAACATATTTTATATAAATGTGACCCTGTGATATAAGAGAGTTGTTAGAAAACTTTTTATTAATGATCCCTAACAAGTCCGGGAGGGGTTACAGCCAGCGATATCCCATATGAATTAAGGCTCTTTAAGTTTTGAAATCATTAGGGCCAAAGTGCCGGATTTGATACCCTTATTTGAGTAAAATAATTTCTTTTGTCTAATCATTTTAAGCACCTAGCTGTATTGTGTGTGTCCACTATTCTGTCGCAGCATGCCATGTATGTAACGCATGCCTTAGTACCTGCTCGGTGCATGTGGTACTGTAGACACTTGCGAGTACCGCCGGACGCTGGTCCGTGCCTTGTAGAGTTGTGCCAGCAAGGGAACAGGGCTGTATGCTTGTGTCTAGTGCTGTGTTCCTTATGCAAGGCACGGACCGGCTTTGGTCAGGCATGTTGAAGTGCTGCATGGGGCCTAGTGTTACAAACACTGTTTCTGGAAATCAGAAACTTTAATCTCAATTAAGAAAAGAAGAATTTAATTTATCCCCTCACAGATACTCCAAAATACTACTAGAATCAATTTTAAATTGTTACTTGTTATGAATAAATTAAAAAATAATTAATTTAGGTATTCCTGCATTTAAAAGTATTAAGTTTCCTCTATTTTAGTTTAATGTTTCAATAGAATATTTTTAAAATCCCTCACAGCTACTTATGTACACAAAAATGTGCTGTTTAGAAATGCATAATCCGCTGGGCATTACAGTTTTTAAATTGAACTAAATACCTATATGTAACCATATTGTATTCAAATCTGGAATGCTTGAATTTCGGAATAAAAATTCCTTTCACAGGAATACTGTGATAGAAAGGTCGTTTTGTAACTGGTATAGGCTATAAATTTTTGAAACACAGGGACAAAAAAACCAACTATTAAACTATAGTTACGGTACTTGACTCTGAGACGCCATCAGTTCTAAGTTGCACCTGTCTATCAGTTCTTAAGTTTCTCTTTAAAGTAACATATAATCATCATATGAATCTAATATGCTCTTCAATACAAACAACAGATTTATTTGTAAAAACTGGAATGTTAGTATTGGAAAAGTGGTCCTCGTAAGGGGCCCGCCTCGTCAGGGGTGCATGTGTGTTAGTGAGGCGGGATGATAAGTGCGACGCTCGATGGTATTTCTAGCACGGTATCGCCTCTAAGCGCAAGGCTCTGAATTGACACGTAGTCTTCTCGTCGTCGCAGGATAGCTGTGAAATTTTAGCGGTGACCGCAACTTTATATGGCCGGTAAATGAAGATAAAGGTGTAATGCATGTCCCTTAAGTGCTTTTAATAATCTGTACTGGTTGTTTTACGCCTAAAAAATACTCTGAAAACATGCGTTTTAGCCATTTTATCTCTTCTAGAAATACAGTTTAAAAACATGATCCAAAATTAAAAGTACTTTTCGGGCCTCAGCGAACTCTTAAATGCTTTTCGTAAACATACCCCACTCGGATATCTTGAGTAGTTTTGAAATTGCGTTGTTTTTCCTGAAACTCTGCGCACCATCTGTGTGACCAGATAGGCGGGCCCCTTAAACAGTCAACTATTCCTACAGCATTGCCTAGGGTCGGATCTTAGGTTCTACTGCTCAACCTTGCATGTGTTTATTTCACCTGAGGGAGGTTTTTTTTCCGATTTGTGGAATAGCCTTTGTCTTTGAGAGATAAGTGACTCGCACGCCCCGACGCACGGTGCCGCCGGACGGCCGAGCTCCCGCCGGGTGGAGGGTGGCATGTGGAGCGCGTGAGCATGCGCGGCCGGGCGTGTTGCAGGCGCAGGAGCGGCACGGCTCGGCCGAGGACCGCATACAGCGGCTGGAGGCTCAGCTGGAGGAGAAGAGCGCGGAGCTGGTGCGGCTGAACCAGCGCCTCAAGATGAACGAGGAGCACAACGCCCGCCTGTCGTCCACCGTCGACAAGCTGCTGTCGGGTGAGTGCGTTCGGTCCCTGGTACCGACACTCTGTGGCAGTTGGTCAGGTGTGAGGTCCCGCTCCAACCTCCAGCGCGCAGCAGTAACTTCTTCTCGCGGCACGGTAGAGTCCCGACGAACCAAGTTAACGTGGACCATGGCAACCTCGGATGAGCAAAATCTCGAAAAACACAGATACAATTCGAAAAATTCTCACGGTTTCCAATCTACCCAGTGGTATAATTTTTTTGCGGTGATATTTTTCCAGCCTTTTTTTTTTTAAGTGCAAATAGTTTCAGGTCACTTCATGATTCGCCTAACCAGCGAATTCCGTCATTGATGTCGATTTCATTAAGGCTTTTTGTCAACAATTAGATCATTTTTGAGTTCCCCAAGAAAAAAAAAACTTTTTTAATGGTGTTTGCCGAGTGTGGCATTGTAAGTCGGCTGGGATGAAACAGGACCTTGGCTAGTCGCAGATCGGTTAGTTGCGACGACTCTACTGTTGTGCTCGTTGCGCCTCCCTTGACCCCTGGTGAGCCGTGCCGGGACGTGTTGCAGAGTCCAACGAGCGGCTCCAGGTGCACCTGAAGGAGCGCATGCACGCCCTGGAGGAGAAGAACGCCCTCACTCAGGAGCTGGAGAAGACGAGGAAGATAGCGGAGGACCTGCAGGCGGAGAAGGTGCATGCTCCTCATTCGATCCTCGTCTCCCTCCACTTGCCAGCTGGCCTGGCCCGCCACGTACCACGTCCCAGGCGCAGTACATGGTGATGTCTGTGAACCCGGCATTCTGTGCCCTGTTTGCCAGCGTAAGGGTAGCATATCTTATGCCAATTTTTAGATTTAAAAAATGTAGTGCGATCCATATGCGAAATATATAACCATTGGTTTAAAAAAGATTAACCGTTCACTGTTGGTTGAATATGCCCGTAAATAACTAGCCTATGTATGTTTTTAATAAATATAACTTCATGCACAAGTATAATTTGTTTAATTGAAATATCTCGGTAGTAGTGTGAAGCTCCGTTAGCACTGCAGTTATACGTCTACGGCGAGCAGGGTCGGCGCTGGCAAGTTGGTTTGTGTCTTAAAGTGCGGCTCTCATATTCCTCCAGCCTCGCATAAGTTCCGGTAATGTGCACGCTGGTGTTTATAGAAGATACTGACAAAGAATAGCTAGCCGCCTGTTCGCTCTCTGTGGCAAAGGGATAGAAAATAAAATACAATAGATGGAAGTGAACCTTGGGTATAAAAAGTAGCAGTATTTTCCTTTCTTTTTGTTAAGTAGAGTGGGAATTGGGGGCATTGTAAGTATAAGTATAATATGAAGAGGGGAGATGTGGTCAGACCCTCCTGTAGTAAACAGACAAAGGAGAACAAGAGGGTCAACACCAGAGCTGTATTTCTTACGCGGCAATATGCTGAGACACAGAACACGAAGACTTCACTTGTATTCTATTGGAAACAGATATATCGCACCCTGAGTACAAGACTATCTTAACTCAAAAATCAGTGCAATACTATCACAACTTAGATGCCATAGTCTTCACATATTCTTATATAATGTTTTCCAGAGTGCAACACTACATTATTTTCCATAAGTCCCGTAAAAGTAAATATAATATTGTGATAGTCTTGCAGTGCCTAGATAAAGATATTTTCCTGCTAATGGTAACAATATCTCAAAAACTCAATTTTTTGAGTTACGGTAGTCTTGCACTCAGTATGCAATATGGTGTTACCCATATTCGAGAGGGACATTAGGGTGAAAATGTTAGACTTAAACGTTCAAAATTATCGATGCGATCCATCGGCAGGTAAATCTGGTAATCTGGCATTCTGTCATTCTGTGCATTATGTAATCACACTGCTCAACATTCAGAATTTTTTTGATGACGCTCGGGCGTTGCCGTTGCAGTCGGAGCTGGTGAAGGAGCTGGGCAAGGCGCGCATGGAGATCGACAACGTCAAGCGGCAGATGCTGCAGCAGGAGATAGCCTTCAACATCCAGCAGACGGACGCGCTCACCAGGTGAGAGCCCCGTCCCACACGCCGGCAGCTCAGCCTTCCTCCCAGACGGCCCCTCAGACACGAGAGCATGCCGAGCCGTCGCATGCAGGGCCTTTGAAGGTTTTCATGTTGAGCAACAGTGCACAACGCAGGTTTTTGATGCATCTGGATTTGTTTTCCATATGTGCCACTTTAAAAATATTTTGATTTTGATTTATGTATTTTTTTTTATCATTGCAAGATGTAAATTACACATAATATTCCTAGTAACATTTATAGAATAATAGTAGGTTTTAAGTTATAGGTAGAGACAGGTGTTTTTCGCGATGCGCGAAATCGCGAAATATTAACGAAATTAATATACATAAACTTAAAAATGCGAAATTATCAATTACTTAGAGAAATCACGAAAAAAATTAAGAAAAAAACCAATGAAAATACCTAAACGTCCGTATTTTGATGACTCAATAACAGCAGTCGATTATAATCGATTGTTAACGACTTTCGATAGCCTAGGAAGTCGTATTTGTTTGTCGCGCTATCGCCTCGCCAGAGTCGCCACTCGCCACAGTTTGTTAAAATGGCGTGGAAGTAATTAACGTTTTTGCTCGGTTTCGTTTTGTAAAACGTTGATTTAAAAATGGTTGTGACAGTATTTGACAGGGCGGCGGAGTTTGCGAGCGAAGGATTCTATGTCTTTGACAAAGTGCAAAAAATTCTCATGTGCAAATACTGCAACGTTAGAATAGAGTGGCAACGGAAAGACACGTGCTTGAAACACATAAAAAACAGTGCCTCGCATAACAAAAACAAGGAAAGTCAACAATCCGGTGCAAAAAGGCAAGCTTCGCTGGAATCAGCCTTGTTGACTGCAAAAAAAGCAAAAATTGACAAGAATGAGTTCATTATGTCAACAACTCGAGCTTTTATCGAAGCGAACATCCCAATTGAAAAACTGGATGACCCGAAACTTCGTCAATGGATGCACAAGTACATTGCAGGTAGGTGCTAAAGCGTACGATATTTTAACAGTTTTGTGCATTCTTAAGCAGATAAACAGAACGTTACGATAATAAATTTTGTTAGGCCTACCTACTATTGAAATATTCATATAGCTGCGAGTCGTGTTTTTTACAGTACTTATTAGAAAAAGTTGATATAACCTAGTCACAGGTAAAAATAGACGTAACTAATTGGTTTTTAGGTTAGGACTTGAGCTTTTTTGTCAGAAAATTTTTTGAAACAGTTTCCAGTACTGTGCTTTGTAACATGATTAGGCCTAGTAAATATATGCATTTTTTAAAACCTGAACAATGCAGACAAAATAGTTTGTATAAATTGTGCAATAATATCTTGTGAATTATCCTACTCGGAATTGTGGTAGGCCTTACAGGTTACAGAGTTTAAAAGGCATACATAGGTCTAGAAAAGTATTTATTTTTGTGGTTTGTATAATTATGTTACAGTAAAAAATTTACAACACATTTTAACTATCCACCACTATCTTTTATTTTTTTTAAGGTGCCGGGGACTTGCCGTCTGCCAGTAGAATACGGAAAGGCTATGTTCCAGTGGTTATTAGCGAGGAGGAACAGAGGTTGAAAGAAGCTGTTAAGGATCAGAGAGTTTCCATTCTCTGCGATGAAACGTCAGATAGAAAGGGACAGTGTGTGTTCGTAGTCCTAATAAAAGTGCTTGGCTGTGGGGATGTGTCTGTTCAAAAACTTTTAGTTGGTGGTGTTAAAGTTCTAGCAAATGCAAATGCTACTGAATGTTTAGGCAATTGTAGGTGTTGTTCATAAGTTATGGATTCATTACGGGAACATTGTTTCGATAACGTCAGATTCTGCCAGATATATGGGAAAGTGCATCAACGCCATCAGAATCTTGGTGTCTGAAGATCTGGTTCATACACAGTGCTGGGCTCACAAACTGAACTAGGTAGGAAATATTTGGGCCATACAGTTAAGTGATTTGAACAACTGTGTCATACAAACCAAAAACTTGTTTTTGAACACACGGAAAAGAAAGCATGCATACATGCAATTTTTGACTGAAAAGTATGTGAACGATGAAAGTTGCAAACCTAAACTTTTCCCCATCCCAGTTATAACCAGATGGAACTCTTGGTTCAAGAGCGTAGAGTATTTGTGTGAATTTTTACATGACATTGTTGGCTTTGTTGTAAGTGTGGAAGAAGAAAGTGTTGCAATCAATTATTTCAAGGCTTTGGCTTCGTGTGAAGTCAACAAAATACACTGTCAAGCTGTAATGCTTGTTGAACACTGTGCACAGTGCTGCAACTTACTGTTAACACTAGAAAGTAGTAAAATTCCAATGGCACACACACTCAATTCAAAATTGAATGACTTGTCTAAGAGTTTTGTCTTGCTTAATGACGGCTTTTTCTTTGAAAAAACATCTGCTGCACTTTCCAAACTTCCAAAACACAGTCAGACACAACTTACAGGTTTGTTTAAATCTGTAGGCGAAAAAAGTTTATGCAAACTGAACCAGCTGATAGATTCTGACACTGCAAAAGATTTCTTTTCATCTCTTGGTCAGCTGTTTGACCATAGAAACATTATGAAATGTAGTATAGAAAGTAATGATGTTTGTCTTTTAGTAAAAAATATCCCTATGCTCAAAGATCTTGCAACAACAGAACTAATTGTGCCATATTTTGTATTCAGAGAACAGGCTTCAAGTTTGTGCAAGTCAGGTAAAGATGTTGATCCTGTTGCAATTCTTTTATCGTTAAAGTCAGAGCATAGTAAATTTGTTGATGCTGCCGTAAAGGCATTGTGGATACCTGCCAACAATGTTGACTCAGAAAGGTCCTTTTCAATGTATAACAACATAATGTCTGACCGAAGGACAAACCTGAGTGCGGATAACATGGAACTGATGTTAACTTTGGCAATGTCCGACTAAGTGTATGTTTAAATTCATTTTGTCACTTGAAGGAATACTGTCTGTGTTTGTCCTATTTATGTGTAGTATTTTGTTTCAAAATATTTTGCTTGGCCTACTTTACCTTCATTTCATTTTTGATGTGTGCTATCTATAGATTTGTTTTGTTTGCTCTGCATAGTTGTTGAATTGTTGCTTGTTCTGTGCAAATATTTGGTAAAGTTATGTATGAAACTGTGTAGTTCTACTATTAAATGACATATTAAACACATTCACGTAGAACTTATATGTATAAACCTCATATTGCAGTTTTAAAATCAACGAAATGTTTGACGAAACTACTGATAAAATAGCGAAAAAAATACCGAAATCATCTCGTAAAAAGTAACGAAATTGTGCAAAATTTTTCACCGAAAACACCTGTCTCTAGTTATAGGCATATTTTTCCCAAATGTTTTAAAATCCCCATCTTTTTCCATGTTTTTATATACTGTATCTATAAATTTCGACGTTATAATAATATTTCTTATGCAATCAGTAATCACTGTACGGTGATGACAGCTGTGATGTCCCTATGCTCACCAAGGCAGAATGATACTGCAGTGATTTACCATTGCCTTCCGTGGGATGAAGGTGAAAGGGACATCACCAAAACCCAGTCCTGAACCCAGGGAGAAGGCTTGTAGAATCCGCTCCCGACAGGGAATAGAACCCGCGCCCCGTGGCCCACCAGCCAGACATGCTAGCCACCAGACAGAGTGGGCAGACAGATAGTATAATAGACAAGAAAACTAAAACAATATATAGTATGAGTGCATTAAAAAATGGATTCACTTTACTGACTAAATATTTTTGAGCAGTATAAATTACTTATGCTGAGTTTTTCTGGACGTGTGTGCACTTATGTAAGAAATTTAGTTTTTACTGTTTGCGTGCATCTGATATTGCTTAAGTGCGAATGCCCTCGTTGGCTATGATTTCCAACCATTTGAAGTGACTCATATTAATACGCACCTAGTTGTTACCCAAGTAGTTCCAGTCCACTGTAATATTGGAGAGTTCTTATCTTGTGCCTCTGTACAGAGCAGTTGTTTGGATCAAAAGCCACAAGGGGCTTAACGGTATTTACTCCTCGTTAGGAGCTGAAATACCACCGACACAAGCTCCCTAGAGTTGTAGAGAAATGGATATGCCGTTTCATCGCAACTTGGTGAGGATCTACAGTGAGAGGCTGAAGCGACCCATCCCAGCATCATTGCCACCCACTCCCCCTTAACCTAATTACGTTAACCTGTAGTTGATCCAAGGGAAACCCATTCCAAGAGTATCACTAGGCACCTGACCAAGTCTATCACATTGTTGGGACTCCTCAGACAACCCAGAGAGCCTGTGATCTGACCGAAGTGCATCACAAGTTTTACTAGCTGTCCGGGCTAGTACTAGAGCTGTTTCGTCGTCCGCCTGTTGTCAGAGAGGGGACTCCTGAGGACGCGCTCTAGAACTGCTGCCTAGTTTTGTCCATGCACTTGCAGGGTTAGCCTGCAACAAGCTAGTAAGGTAACTGCCGCGGTCCGGGGCGCGGGAGATGCCTCGGGAACTGGTCCCGTAGGGCCGGCCCCTCGGATACTCCACCGGCTCCGGTGCCCCAGAGCTTGCAGCAGTCTTTCACGCCCGGTCACGTCCGTTTCCACAGCAGAAACCGCCCACCAGACTAGCCTTTGACATTTCGTCACTGGTTCTTCAATATGAGCCACTCGACGGCTTGAAGGACCGGCAGTGATGGCCCCTCTTCTGTCGTTGCCTGCAGAGATGGCTTTTCCACCTCGCCAGATACCTGAGCCGGCAACGACTCCGACACAAGTGACATGTGCCTTCCCCTGCAGGGGCCTGGACCACTGTCAGTTCTTCAATAACTAGCAGTGTGACTCCCTTTTTTTAGAGATAGTCGAGTCGAGCCAAGTTAGTAATAATACCTTCAAGTTGAAGTCAAGTCGAAGGTATTAGGCTGGGTTTATGTTGTAAACAGGAATATAGCAGTCCACCATTTTGACTAGATAAAGATATGAGGATAAATGGTGTATCACTCTAATGTTTTTGCAGTATAACTGTACTACTGATTGACACTTGTAGAAAAAAGTACACACGGCTACAAAAAAAAATTACTTTTCTATGGTTTGTTTGCTGTGTTACAGATCTACAATGTACGGAAGGCCATTCCAAATTTATGTCTTTTTCTTTTTTAGTTTTTTGAAAAGTAAAAAAATCTGTATTGTTAAGCATTATTTAGGCAGTGTAATTATGTTAAATTATATGGTCTTTTAGAAAATTGCGTGACTGTAAATAAGAAATTATGCTGTGATTGCAAAATAATGGAACTTGATTTTTGTGCTTGTTGTATACGTCAAATATGTATGTATCATGTTATGAGAAAAACACAGTTAAGTCTTGTCTCGTCGAGTAATATGAACTCTGCTTTAGAGTCGAGTCAAGCTTTATTGACTTGCTCAAGTCAGCTCGAGTTTTCCAGTCTCAGCCCATCTCTGCCTTTTTCCCCTCCGTTGTAAATCATCATGGTGGTTTTAGCTGTTGCCAGCACTGGTACAATGTGACTTAATACAAACCCTACAGCTCCGTCACCACTCTCTCAGCCGTCCCTCTTCTTGCTTCTTGCTACTCGCTCCGTTCGAGTGTGCCTTCCTCCCTACTTTGTGTTACGAACACATAGGAAGGCGGAGGTGGCAGAGGCCTCCCATGACAGAGTGTTAAGACGCCTTCACCCTCCTTCATTCGGGTTCACTCATAACTTCATAAGCCGTACGTAGTTTTTTCCCATGTAAGATATTGCCCACAAACTTCTCTTCTTTTCCCTATAAAACAATTTATTTTGCAGTTAAATCCATTATTTGCCAGGATATAACCACTTATTTAAGAAAAGTACAAAGTTGTTTGATATGTAAATTTTCTTTTAAAGTTTTTTTTTTTCAAAAGTTAATAACCTTTGTCAGTTCGTTGCCGCTGTTTAGCGCATATAAAAATGTAGCCAGCGCTAGTTGGCGTCATTCATGTTTGGTTACTTTGTTGCCCAAATATAGCGCATGCGCGTTGTCGGATATCGATATCGATAGCTCCACGATTGCATGCAACACACGCACTCTGTCTCATGCCAAGTAAACTACATTTGATAGCCTGCACTCTTTCATGGTTATTTGTGTACTACTTCAGTTTCAGCTAACGTCTGGATCACTGTTTTCGCTTTTCTATTTGAAGTGGAGCACGATGCTCGTGGTGTTGCAGGAGCCTGTCGCCCAGCGCGGCCGACCCCAGCGGCTTCGTGCGCAGCGCCAGCCACACGAGCTTCGACGCCCACTCGCTGCCGCGCCGGCCGCCCAAGCCGCGCGTCTCGGCGCTCGAAGAGGAGGCCACCAAGGTGAGCACGACCACCTCCAGCGGGTCTGCGCCGCTCTGCCGCGGTGTGCCTGGAGGGAACACTGTAGGACGTGTGAGTTTGTTAGCAAGCCCGCGTAGTGAGCAGGAGAAAGTGTAATGTACGAAAAGAAAAAGCAGTTACGGGTTGCTCTGTTTTCCCACCAGGCCAAGGTTCCTTGTGCAGAAATACGTAGGAAATATAGCCGACATCTTTTTCCCAAAATTGTAGGGAGCAACAAAAAAAAAGCTTGGAGCTTCCTGCAGCTCGGCATGTCCTGTAGTCCGGCACAGTCTATAATCCGGCTCATTCTGTAGTCTAGCACATCTTGCAGTCCGGCACAGTTGCACTGTAGAGCTGCTAGAGGTTGGATTATCCAGCTGTTAGTTTTGTCAGATAGGTTGCTCTTTGCGCTGCTGGCATATTTAGTTTGTTTAGAGTTTACCTATATTGTCTGTTTTCATTTGAGTAAAATGTCTCCCATTTTCTATCAGGTTGCATTTAATATTTCACATTTTTTCACCTTAGTTTTCCAGATAAAACTATCTGGCTAAATCGCTAATTCCGCATGTGCGTGTTCATAAACGTGCTGAATGAGAGACCTTTCACTTTAGTAGGTTAGAATAAAGCATATTTTTTAAAATGCAGAATAGCATTTTATCCTGTTCGAGAATGGGTTGTCTGTTGAAATTTTTGAAGGAAGAAATAGGTTTTTGGTTATAAAGTAGTAACAGAGGATTTCTCAGAAGTTTGTGTGGCATACTGTGCTATAGGGGTGGTTACATTTCTTTTCATGAACCATGATATTAGAGTGAGGACTCAGTTTCCGATACAGATTTATTAACTGACGGTTTCATAGGGGTATTAATGAATGTTTCTGAGGATGCTATTTATTTTAACAGTTAGGTTGGTGGATTATAGAAAAAATTGTTTTCTTATTGCATTGATTGGTGTGTATAGCACCAACACTCTTAATAAGAGGTAATGACATGATATTCAGCCCCAATATGTTTATATCAGACAAGGAAATTATTGATTTAAGTCAAATTTATATACTTTGTGGGGTTTGCTCTTTGCTTTCAAAAACAGAGATGTTTTCAAAGGATTTTTCTTCTGCTCAAGTGCACTGAATGTCTCTAAAGCTAATAACCAAATCTTGGCATGGCAAAATGTTTTATAGTGGTTTACAGTTTTTGTCACCCTGTTGCGTGTAAAGATCGCAATTATCTGCAGCTCGAGTCGTGTGAAAGATCCAGCACCCCTGTCGTACAGCGTGCCTTGCGGGGCTCTGCTTTAGAGCCTGCCCGCTGGTGCAGGCTGTGTGTTTTGAGTGAACGCGCCCTGTGATGCTGCCGTCGGGCCAGTGTAAAAATAGTCCCGGGCCGCAGATAGCCGCCCACACTCGCAGCGACCTGTCTCGCCAACAAGCCCCGAGGACACTCGGTCCGCGGTGTTGGTGGTGGCTCGCTCACACACACCAGTTGTGCTTCTTCCGTTCCCCGTTGCTTCGGTTTAGTTTCTTTTGCATCCGTTCGGACTATGTATAGCATCTGATAAACTTGCGGCAGTAAACAGTTGTGTTCCAGTACCTTGGATGTGGACTCTTTTAACATCTTAATCACCTGCAGTATGTATCAGTTGTTTCATATTCTTTTCAGTTTCCACTTATATTAATTAACTCTTGGCTTCTTATTGTTTTAAAGTGTGTTTTTTTATATATAATTCTCGTAATTTTAAAGTACCGCTATGTATGCATGTTTTTATAACGAGATTATCATTGTAATATTTTGATTCACTAATTCAGCAGTAGCTTAAATCAAGCCGGAGTATATGTGATCTGTGTTATGAAATGAGTTTTAGATGAATGGATTATGCTGCAGTACTAAGGCTCGAAATAAATTATGCATGCAGAAACTTATTAACACATATCATATTTTGGTAAATGTTGAAAGTACTCCTGATTAAACTTAAATGGAATAAATTGAAATAAATAAATTTTATCAACATCTAAGTTTAATATATGTTTTTAACTTTTTATCTTAGTAATATGATATTAAATATAAGTTCATAGACCATGTATTAAAAAATTTGTAATATTTTCATTATATTTATAACACAGTTTCGTAACAATAAAAAAAAAATGGTGCAAATATTATAATAATACAAAAATTGTAAACAACTGGGAAAAAAAGTTAACTTTTACAGTTGTTTTCTGGTTAACAACGATTTTCCCCTCTTAAAATATAATAAACTAGATGAAAATTCTTAACATCTCTTTTATAAATATTTTAAAAGTTTTCCCAATGTTTTAAGAGGTCACATAACATATCAAACTAAAAGTACAAGAGGTATAACTTTCGGTTTTGCTACGTTCGTACAGAACATCTAGAGTATCGATTGACACTGTTGTTGAAGAATAACGTGCATTGGAGACGTTAAATAATAATTTTTATTTATATACTAGCTGAAGTACCCGGCGTTGCCCGGGTTGAACATAGGTTAAAGGGGCTTTTTTTTTTTTATTTAAATTGTATGTAGACAATAATTGTCTTGTTAGTTTTAATGTCAAGTGTGCAAAATTTCATCAAGAAAAGCAAATTCTGATTCAAGGGGAAGAAAAGGGTGTGATGTGGATGGGGAGGAAAGTAGTATATCAAAATCTCATGTATTTGATTAACTTTTTGTTAAAATCAAATGTAGATAGTAGTGTTCTTATTTTTAACGTCAAGTGTGCAAAATTCCATCTAGATCGGCCAAAAAAAAAAAAAAATGTTTTAAGGGGAAGCAAAGAGAAATAGTTTTTTTTTTCTTAATCACTAGTTTACAATTAACTTCTTTCTTCTTTAACTGTTGTTGACTGTAAATTCCCATTTTTTGGTACGTGAACTTCAAAATTTCACGATGAAGAGCCAAAAATCTGTTTTAAGGGGTAGTAAAGTGGAATGGTCAGAAGAAAGGTTGGGTCTATCAGTAATTTTATTTTTATTTTTACATCAAGTGTGAAAAATTTGCCTTAATGGGTTAGTTTTTTTTAAATATTGTATGTATTCAATAATTTTTTTTATCATGAAAATCAAATATAAGACAGTAATTTCCCTCCTCTATTGAACGTCAAGTGTGCAAGATGTTATCAAGTTGTACCAGTAATATACTTAAAGTGTTGGAAAGGTAGACGGGGTTGGTTTTTTGAAATCTCATATAAATAATTTTTTGGGGGTAAATTTAAAATGAAATGTACACAGTTAATTGTCTCTTAACTTGAACATTGAGTTTGCAAAATTTCATCAAGAGGTACCATAACGCTGCTTTATTGGTTGTAAAGGGATGTAGGTTTTTTCCTTTGAAATCTCATGTAGACAGGGAGATGGGAGAATTATTTTTATATCGGACATACACAGTTATCTTCCTCTTCACTTTATCACCAAGTGTGCAAAATTTCACCAAAAAATTAAACAAATATATGTTTTAAGGGGTGGGAAAAGGGGATGGTGGTGTTTTTTATTTCATGTAGACAGTAACCTGCCTCTTTTTTAGAAATCATTTATACAGTAATTTTCCTCTTATTTTGTAAGCAAAGTAAACAGTATTTCATCAAGTAGTGTTAAGTTCTGCTTTAAAGGAGTGGGAAAGAGATGGGGGTGGTTTTTCAAAAGTTCACTTGGACAGTGTTCCTAATGTTTCAAAGGTCAAGTGTGCAAAATTTCATCTATAAATGGTTAGGAAAGCATAAATGGTAAACAAGCAAACATTATTTTTATATATAGTTCGTTTGTTTGATTTGTTTGTTTGCAGTGGTAAAAATCTATGACATATAGCTATACTGCTGAGCTTTTATTTTAAAATTTTGCCGAATAAAAGTGTTTTGATACATAAGTATACACTTTTCCCGCGTAGTGTAATTATGTAAAATAAACCAAACTTAAAAAAATTGTAAATTGCAGGAAATAGTAAGATAAGGTCGTAAATATAAGGTCTCGCTGTAAGGTGTTTGCAAAATAGTGGTACATGGTTTTATGCCTTTATTCATATGTCAAATATGTAGTATTGAATTATAAGGAAAAGTCTACTCTAGTCAAATGCAATGAACTCGAATTTCGAGCCAAAGTGGAAGTGAAGCTACTCAATTGGCCTCCTAGTTCGTCGAGCCTTCGTTTACCTCCAGTTGAGTGGGAAAGTTAACAGTTTATTTCTTCCCCCGTGGTTTTTTAAGTCGGTTGCGCCTGTCAGCGGACAGGATGGGATGGGCGGCGGCGCCCGGCCGACCGACCAATGGTGGCTGCCGACTGCCGACAGGAGTGGGAGAAGCTGCAGCAGGCGCACGTGCTGGCCAACGTGCAGCAGGCCTTCGACGTGTCGAGCGACGCGGAGGGAGACGACAACGACAGCATCTTCAGCGCGGCCGAGATCCTGTCCCCGTCGGGCCACACGGACGCGCAGACGCTCGCCATGATGCTTCAGGAGCAGCTGGACGCCATCAACAACGAGATCAGGTGAGCCCCCTCCGTCCTTCCGTCCGCGCGCCGCCGCTTCTCGCGCTCGATTCCTTTCGTATCGCCAGTCCTACGTGTGAGGAGCATCAGCCCGCATGCTCCACTGTGGTCATAGTTTGCTTACGTGTCAGTTCATATGCAATGGAACATTTCATTTGATCCTAACGACTTTTGTAATGTAATTGTGTAAGCTGAAACTGCAACCAATATAAACGTGATATAAGATAACTTTTACGTAATTTACTGAATTTTGAAATCAAAGTGCTTGAGTTACGTAAATATTGCGATGATATTCTGGCCGAAAAAAACGGTAATTTTAGCAGGAATCGCTGGTTTCATTCAGGAATTTATTTTTTTTTCTAAATTATTAAAAGTGCTTAGTACCATACTGAATACGATACGATTCCTTGAAACTTGGCGGAAGAATCGACGGTTCTAATTCCTGGCAGAATCGGTGGAATCGAAGCACCGAAGAATCGACACACCCATTCCTAAATGGAACTTTATTAATAAAAACCCTGTCAATACTAATCTCACATTAATGCAAAGGGTTTTTACAGTTCCTGGAAATTACATAGGAGTTAATAGTTCTTAGTAATTTATTTCATATAATAGCATGTTCATTTCTAATACAGAATGGTTTTTGTTACATGGGCAAACATTTACATGTAGTCAAGGATGGTTAAAGCAAATGTCAAATAGTAATTGAAAGAAGCATTGTGAAGTTTTTAAATAAAATGTTACTGATGCCATTGTATGACTCATTGTAGGTTGGAGAAAAAAATGCTACGAAATTACATAACGTTCCAAAACTATGGTATTTCTTTTTGCAGGTAGTTTCGAAACTTTTGCTTTACTCTTTTGTCCTAAATCCTTTTAAAGTAGTACAGTAAAAAGTAGGTTTTTAGCCACAGTTGTAACCATCCTAAAAATTGTATTTTAAAATCCTTGAAATTAGTATATGTTTGGTGCTGTGCAAAATTGTGTGCAATTTTTTTTTTTTTAGGCATGTAATGTAGTATGTGAGAAACAATATTTTTTAACCTTATTTGAATTTTATTTAGAAATTGTATAAAAATTGTGTTTATATTTTGAAATAGTTTAGTTAATACACGACTTGATGTAAGTTTTTGGACATACGCCATTGCTAAGCCATTTCTTAGCAATGGCGTATGTCCAAAAACTTACATCAAGTCATGCACTCCCATTGCACAAATCTTTCAAAGTTAGTTAATACAAACATCACTATTGTATAAAAATTGTGTTTACATTTTGAAGTAGTTCAGTTAATACAATCGTTGTTATTGCAAAGTGTTTAATGTTTGAAGTGTGGGACCGCGCAGAGACGGCGCGGGTGTAGTATAGTGACGTGAGCGGCAGGGGTGGGAGCGGTACGACGGGCGCGGCTTGCAGGCTGATCCAGGAGGAGAAGCAGTCAACGGAGGCCCGGGCGGAGGAGCTGGAGTCGCGCGTGGGCTCGCTCGAGCAGATGAACCTGCTGGTGCGCGGACGCAGCTTCGAGCGCTCGTCCCCGCCGCTCAGCGGCCGCTCGACGCCCCGATCGCACCACTCGCCCCAGCGCGACTACCTCCACAAGTACCACACGGTGAGCCTCGATCACCTGCTTCGCGGCCAGCTCTCCCGGCGTTGTTATCTCGTCGGCGTAGCGTGCGATATGCCAGTGGTGTTGTACATACGTATTTTATCGTGTGAGAAGTTGGATAGTCTTAAGAGGCCACTCCAGTGTTTCAGGGGCACTACGCAACCCGCGTTAACCTCATAAGATTCAATGCTATTTTCATTTTCCTTATAACTTATTAACTAATATAGATTTCGAAATTATGCTTGCTTGATATGTAAGACAACGATGCTCTTATCAAAGCCCCTTTCTTCAAAAACGTGCATAAATTATGGTTCAAACCTAGACAATACACTTATGCATATTAGTAAAGATTAGTATAAAACCATAATTTATGCACGTTTTTGAAGAAAGGGGCTTTGATAAGAGCATCGTTATCTTACATATGAAGCAAGCATCATTTCGAAATCTATATTAGTTAATTAGTTATAAGCAAAATGAAAATAGCATTGAATCTTATGAGGTTAACGCGGGTTTCGTAGTGCCCCTGAAACACTGGAGTGGCCTCTTAAGTCACTGGCTCCACAGCTCTACGGCTGGTGTTTGTTATGTGTTCTGTGTTCACTTCCCCCACACCCCGTCTCACACACCTTCACTACTTGTACTCTCTCTCTCTCTCTCTTTTTTCTTTCTCTCTCTCGGTGTTCCCCGACAGTGTGTTGCCCCCGCACCTCTTCCCCAGCAGCGCCGTCCACACCGGGAGGTACGTACACTTCGCCCGGCAGAACGTCGCGAGTCCCCGGCACGTTTCGTTCAGCCAGTCTTGTTGGGTTGGAAATATTCGCGGTCGCATCTCTCTGGTAGTCGAAGCGAAGAGGAGTCTAGCTGTTTCAGATGAGCGTATTTTCAGTACGGAATCCAACACGTCTCGAAAAGTTATAGATTTTTTTAAAGTATTTATTTTTTTAAAGTATTTTCGTAGGTACTTGAATGGGTAATTTGTCAATACAACTAAGTTAGAAATAATTTTAAAAAAATTTTTGTATTGAAGCATAATTTGAAATTTAAAGTGATAGGTGACATTGTCTCAACTGAGCATGTAGAACTGTCTATTTTGTATTTCATTGTTTTTAAAACCTTACTTTGGCAGATGTTACGATATGGCAGGTTTTTTTATTTCTGTATTCAGTATTGTCATTTCTGTGACCTCTCTTACAAGTTACAAATAAATTGGTTATGCTTATTCTAACTAGTGCCTATTAGAAAATTGTTATGACTGTAAGCTTGAAGGCTATTGACTCATTTAAAGCCATTTCCTCCCCCCCAAAAAAAATTGAATCATGATCAGAAATAAAAGCTACAAGTAATGAGAAAGTGATGGTTTGGAAACGCCAGGAATCGGTCTTTGTTAGTGATGAGGTCGGCTCGTTAGAAACGGCAGTCTCCTTAAGCGCATTTCTATTGCTGTTGAGGCTACAGCCCTAAATGTTGAAATAAAGAACAATATAACATGTAACATTTTGCTCGACTGTAATATTCAATATCACAGAACATGACTTGTTAGCAACACTAACCATCCAAATATTTATATGCGATTCTAAACTCAATAGGTAGGTCATTAAAACAATGTATAGTTCAACAATAATTATACGTACGACATAGAAGCTTTATTTGCGTTTGCAATTCTTTTTAATATTACTTAAATGAGCAATTGAGTTAGTGTAAGAGGAGCGTACGGCTTATCCTGTCTCAGAAATGTGGAGGGATATTATGTTCAATCCAGCTCATTTGAATTTTATACTGTATTTTTTTAAAGACATTTTATGTTGTATGTGTTCAAATATGACATATACAGATATGTATTACATTTTTCTTAGCTATTTAGAAGAGTCAGTTGCACAGAACAAAAAATATAGTGTGCCATGCTCAAATTAAAACTTTCTTGAAATTCTAAATATGATTGACAAATGGATTTTACAATATTATAATTTAATAATAAAGTTTAAGTTTGGGGAATACGCAAGGGATAAGCTTACTTGACTTAAAAAATTTAATAATTATTTTTTCAGTGGCTTTATTTGTAAGGAAATTAATTTAGTTCAAGTCTGAAATTTATGAAATCTAATGTACACATTATTTGTGAACATAGATCAGCTTTTTACTTACATAAATAAAGCACTTTTATTCCATCCAGTAGAAATTTGTATTCTTATATTAAAAGAATATACCTTGGTATTTTGCAAATTGAAAACTTAGAACCAAGTGGCATGCGTAGCGTCACTTAAGAAATTGTTAAATTATGTCAGGCCCGAGAGATGTTGAGGTACACGTTCAGGATGAAGTAACGCTCGTCGCTAGCGGAAGCCGGCTGGCACTGTGTGAAGTGTGCGCGGGTGGCAGCACTGAGCGCGCGGGTGTGCTGGTTGGTTTTAGGCGCCCGCGTCCATGTCGCCGGCGCACCTGCACCAGTTTGCCTCAACACTCAGTCCGGGCCAGCTCTCCGAGTCTCTGCCCGCTAGTCAGGTTCGTACGCCCCTCGCTTTGCACGCCCGCATGACCGCGCCAGTCTGAACACTTTCGGAGCCGTGCTTGACGCTCCCCGGCCGCGGTGGAGTCCCGCGTTGAGGTCTGATGAGCCGGGCGTCCTCTGCTCCGTTCCTGGCTGGGCCAGCACCGGGAAGTTGGCAAGCCGTAGTCAGTTGCCTGCTGATCATCAGTGTCAAGAAGTTACAAGTCGGTTGTAATTCTTGTCTATTAACAGTAGCAATTGGCAGTACAGCATAATACATTAGTTATGCATTGTTATGTATTCCAGGTGATGCAAACAGGTATACGTAAAGATGCTCGCTGAGGGTTTTCGAAAGTGTTCAGTGAACCGCGAGCATCCCGTAGCGGCCGGTGTCGCGTCTCTCGTGGCTGTTGGCTTTGTGGCTGTTGCTTGCTTCGTGCACGTCCCGTTCCGTCCGTCCCGTCCCATCCCGCACGTGCACCGCGTCTTGTTGTGGCCGCTCTCGTCTGCCGCGCCGCCTGCCGGAACGTGCCGACACCGGACAGTAGTTAGAAGTAAGCCAGTAGATAACGTCGCATGAACATTCTAGTGGTTTGTCGAGGATGTGAGTCAGTGTGACTTTTTTGGAACTGAGTAGTGCTTCCGAGCCCACGGTGGAGAGTGCGATGTTGAAGTTGGTTCCAAATGGTGATACACTGTCGTGCATGCGTTCAAGGAGACTGATTGTCGGTCCCGAATTCCAAGACTCGCTGATCCACCGCGGCACATACTGGTTTGTCTGGGACGGCAGGCCGTGACAGACATCATTACTTGTTGATGCTGTGCATTCAGAGGCCAAGACGAGTTGTGACGCTAGTAAAACCATGATAGATTTCTAAAAAATGTGTAAAATTGGGTGCAGTAGTTCTCAAGCCATAAATAAATACCACCTGGGAGGTTTTAAAACCTTCGTTTCGATACAAACAAAGCATGAAATTTTTTAGAACTCAATAAAGTTAAAGTTGTATCAGGAGGTGAAGTCATTATCAAGGTCGCAAATAATTATTCACGAAAGTAGTTAAACTATTCTTGCTTTAAGTAAAGATATATAAATTTAAAGACTTTACGTCACGTGAATGTTTGGGTTTTGAGCTGGCTGCAGGAGAAAGTTGGATGTCTAAAGCAACTCTCTGGACACTATTGGGTGTGAGCATAACACTTTAGATTAGAAATTTTCTTCTGGTTTCATGTCTTTACTTTTTTCAGTAGGAATAGTGAATAGGTAAATGTTTTTGAAAAAATGTAGTCAAGTAGATGAGATATTAGTAGTAGTTTATATATGCTTGTGGGTAATTGGATGCTTGTTTTTGGAATGGGAAGAAATTTTTTCTGTGTCTTTGATTTAGCCAATTTTTTAGGTGAGTAGTAAGGAAATTAATATATTTTGGGTAGATTACTTAAGTTTTTTCCTGTGCTTGACACAACGTGTTGAACTATGGGCTTTTTCCTCCCCCACCAAAGCCAGAAATGTCATTAAACTGGGTTTGTTGGTACAGTAAAGGGATGTTATTCCATTATTCTATCTCAGCACATACTGCAATCAGGTATCATCAAGCAGGTGGGTTCCGCCAGGGGCCATTACTATGCTGCCGGCACTTTTAGGTGCCTGGAGTTTATGGTTGCCATCCGTTTTCATTTCAGAACAGTGTTTTTGTTTTCTAGGTGGTACATTTCACATTTACATTTCACGCTTACATTTGATGATGTTTTGAAGAAGACCAACACCTATCAGCATTTTTTTCATTCAATAGAGCAGCTTATTCTAACCTTTTTAACATACCATTGTACTGTATATTAATTTTTCTTTGGCATTCCCACAACTATATTGACGTTCGACAATACAGAAAATCACTAATTCGGCCTGGCCGTTGTCACAAACGCCGGATCAAAGACGGTCGTTGTATTATTACTAGCGACGCTTTGAAAACACTCAATTTTTTGATTTTACAGCATTGAAATAAATTTTGTCAATGTGAGGTGGATTTCTTACATGCCAGGCTGTTTTGTTTTCTTACATAAGAGATCTTCTAAATTATGAATCCAAATTATAAAAATTACAAAAATAACTTAAGTTTATGGGCTGAAGTAATAGCTACAACTGTTTCAGCATTGGACGAGCAGGACTGAAATGGAGCGAGTTTCGCTGCACGCATGCTTGTTGCCTTTTGTGAATGCTGTCTTGAGTTTTCCTAGTGGTTGTTGCAAGCTTGTGATACATGTTACGTCACGCCAAGTGTATAATTTATAATAGCTTGTGTTGTATTAATTTGAACTCTGTAACTGTGTAAACATTTATAGTCAGTTTAATTTATTTTCATTGATGGGATTCATTTGTACATGTTGTCTGTGCATATGTTAATGTTTTGTCTAGAGACGTAGGAGACTGTAAAATCCAGATAAAATGACACAATTAATGACGATTCACTCGTGAACAACTTGATTGGCAGCAAGCGTTAACGATAGCACAACTTACTGCCATGATGGTTCAACAACAACTGTTGCTTCGTTGCCGGAAGCTGCAGGGCTACCCACCTCGGCAGGCAGCCAACTTGAAAAACTCGGCGCTGCTAGCAAGCAGTGCGGGAAGTTCAAAATTCAAACGTTTCTAACACTATACACTAAATTAACACACAATATTTACAAGCCCAAACATGTTAGCTTGTAGGAAACAATGTAGCTTAACATGACATTACCTGACTAATTTTTATTTGTTGAATTATCCAGTGATTAGGGGCAGCGTAGCTGTACGTTCACTGTTGCTGTACATTGCTGCAGTGAGCGTGTCTGCAGCCACACTGTTCGTTCAGGTAGCTGCAGGCAGGTTGGCTCTCCCTGGTCCTGAGCTC
Organism: Bacillus rossius redtenbacheri; assembly: GCF_032445375.1. Lineage (NCBI taxonomy): Eukaryota > Metazoa > Arthropoda > Insecta > Phasmatodea > Bacillidae > Bacillus > Bacillus rossius. The sequence continues at coordinate 371,497,814 of NC_086330.1, forward strand.
ACACGAGCGGTGATTGTATTGTTTGTTGAAAACTGAAGCTAGCATTTAGTGCAAACTACGATTATTCTGTTCAGTAAGAGTTTGCCAGTGTGTTCTGTACACGCTTCTTGTTGTCTGCTGACAGTCTCCCCTTCCGGCCGTTATAACTAGCGTATAGCATGCTACGTTACGTACCTATCACCCCCTCCTCTGCCGCCATCCCATTTGACCGCCAGGGCATGGGTTGGAGTGGCGTCACCGCTGACGCACTCTCCTCTACCAGTTCCCCCCACCACGTACCTGAATATTCCCTTCATGTGATCGGAATTTTCGTAACGCACTAAAATTGTAGGCCCCTTGGCAAAGATGTTTCACTTCAAGATGGCAACCTTTTGGTTCTGTACTCTTAGAAGAAAAAAAAAATTATGCTGTGCTTTTTGATGGAATACAAAAAGAAGGTGCATTATACACAAAAATTGTATTTAAAATTTTACTACCCAGCATACAATAAATTCAGATTTTTTTTTTCAATAATGTTTCACAGACCTTTGAAACAACACTCAATTGTGTCTAAAACTTGTATGCTCTGTAGACTGTATCCGACAACATTTTGCTCTATGGTCTGTATCCATCAAAAATGCGCTCTATGGTCTGTATTCTGTATTAGTGTGCTCTATGGTCTGTATCCGGCAACAGTGTGCTCTACGGTCTGTATCCCGCAACAGTGCGCTCTATGATCTGTATCTTGCAACAGTGCGTTCTATGGTCTGTATCCCGCAACAGTGCGTTCTATGGTCTGTATCCGGCAACAGTGTGCTCTATGGTCTGTAACTGGCAACAGTGTGCTCTACGGTCTGTACCCCGGAACAGTGCGCTCTATGGTCTGTATCCCGCAACAGTGCGCTCTATGGTCTTTATCCGGCATCAGTGCGCTCTATGGTCTGTATGCGGCAACAGTGCGCTCTATGGTCTGTATCCCGCAACAGTGTGCTCTATGGTCTGTATCTGGCAACAGTACGCACCAAAATTACAGCGCTGGTATCAGGAATAATGTATTGTAAAGAAAGTGCACACTGCAAACTTTGGATGAGGCGCGCTATAGCAGCCACGCGACTAGACCGGTGATCATCAGCCAGCGCCTCTGCGAGGTTACGTGAGCACCAGGCAGGGGTGCGAGCCCCGGGTGCTCCTGCCTTGGCGGGACGAGACAAGGGGCCGAGGAGAGGAGCAGAGCGGCGGCGCGGCAGTGCAGCGAGGTGTGTCTCCTGGCAGTTGCAGTTGGCGCCCCTGTCGACGGAGCTGTCCAAGGAGGAGCTGGCGACGGCCGGCGACAGCAGCGGTGCTGCCAGCCCGCTGACCGCGCGCTCCCTGCGGCTCGAGCGCGTCGCGCAGGCGCTTGCGCAGAGTCAGGAGGAACTGCGCAGGTGAGCACACTAGCGCTCACAACGCCCTCTTTTGTCATTTGTCATTGTTAGAGATACGGAAATTTCGCGCATTAATTTAGTCGCAAGTTAGAATGCAAACCTTCACACTCTCGCACTGTGTTCATGATTGGACCGCAGTTGTCTGTACACGCCCCTCTACGACCGCGAGCCAACGATGCCCAGTTAGGAGAGAAGTAAGCGAATCAGCTAGTGCCGATTAACAAGTATAAAACTGTTCTCACTAAGAAATCAACCAATGGATAAGCAAACATCGGTTTAACACACCTATGACTTTGAATTCTACCCTAAGGCCAGACGAATTCGCGAAATTTCCGGGTCTCTAGTCATTGTCCTCATTTGTCAGGGTTGAATGGTGCTAAAGTATGCGCGGTTTTTATAATAAGTATACTGTGAAAAACCTGGTTAGCTTTAAAGACATTACTTTGGTAATAAATTATTTTTTTAAATTACTAAATTATTATAAGTAACTAAATTATTAAAAACACCCACGACCCATTACTTTCCTATTAATATTGATGTGGCAGATACGTCTACATGTTCACATTTGTGAAGCAAATAGTGTATCATAATCTATTTTTACTAACTAAACAATGAAGAAAGTTACCGGCACCGGTAACAAGTATATATCTTGAATTAATTTGTGACTAGTTTTGTAATTAGTTGCTAAATTAGTTGGTGTCTGAATAAAACATTTTTGTGACTATAATAACGAACTTGATAATCTCCCAAAAGTATTCACTGAATAAAAATATACTTACTAGTCGTACAAGTAAAAAAAATCTTGGTTTAACTTCTTTTCTTGCGTGGTATTGGATGCTGGATTTTGCTCTTGTTGTACTTGTGCACGGCCTTTTCGCGCGCGCTCAGGGAGGCGACTGCTGTGTGTGCTTGCAGGCGCGCGGGGTCCCCGGCGGGCGTGCCCGCTGCCAGTCTCCTGCCCAGGTTAACACTCTCTCTCTCTCTCTACTAACCTGCACGCTCGCATGCATGTCCGTCGTGGCGCTCCGTAGAACATCCTGTCCGTCTCCCCATCTCTCAACTTCCCTTCTTAGTAACGTTTCACCCTTTTTTAGGAGTAGAAAGTAATACTTCTCCCGTCAGAAACGGCAGTGGGTCCGCCTTGTTCTTTGACTGAAGCCGTTCTTGTGTCGAAGTACTGCTGTTGAAGAACCAGAAATTAAATACAGAAGAGTCTCGCTAATCCGGACGCTGCTAGTCCGGACATCCGGTTAATCCGGACGTGTCTACAGATATAAAATAAAATATGGGGAAAAAAATAAGTTGTGGCACAGGAGAAGAAGAAAATATAATTCTAAGAGAGGGTTCGCTTGCCCTCAGTTGGCGGAAGTCTTGCTCGTCTGTTTTCCGAGAAGTGACCCATTCTATACTCACGAGTTGTTTTGTTTCCTTCAGTCGATGGTTACTCATGTTCGTGATAGGTGCTCGTAACAGTTATTTTTATTCAGTGCATCTTATTGTATTCACTTATTAAGAGCAACTTAATGGCTACTAAACATAAAAAAGTGACTGTAACAATGGAGCAAAAACACCAAGCCTTATATGCGGGTTAGTATTAACTAGAATCGTGCAAGATTTAGGAGTGAGAAAACAATCTGGTTCTGATTGGGGGAAAAAAAATGTAAATAAATTGAAGATTTGAGTGAAGATGGTGAGAAACGAAACTTTAGACGGGGCTTTGTACATTTGGGTTTGCCAACAACTTAAACAAGGTGTTCCCTTTTGGGCGCAACATTACAAGCATTTGACCTCAAACTTAATGAAAAATTTGAAGGTGACCCTGCTTTTACTGTCAGTGTGAGATGGTTGCCTTGTTGGAAAGATCGACATGGTGTTCGTGAACTTAGCGTAGTGGTGAAATTTTGGTCATGTGACAATAGTGCATGTGAAGACTTTAAATTGAAATTTGAAAAGTTTGTTAAAGATGAAAACTTAGAGCCTTCTCAAGTGTTTAATGCTGGCAAAACGGGATTAAATTACAAAATGCTTCCAAATATACATAGCATCAAAGTTGGATTCTGTAGCCAAAGGCCATAAGGTTAAAAAAGAGTGACTTTGCTTCCTTGCAGTAATGCTTGTGGCAATTTGAAAATTCCACTTATGTTTAAAGGCAAATCGGCTAAGCCTAAGGCCCTTACAAATCTTAATAAAAATGCTCTTCCAGCCCAGTAGACTTCTAAAAATCGGCACATGTTTGGTTGCCGTTAACAACAAAAAATTGTCAATAACTAGGTTTTAAATATGTAAATATGGGCTTATGCAATCACTAATTTGAGAATACAGCATTTAAAATAAAATAAAAAATATAAAGTTTTACGTGAAATTGATTGTGGTTCGCAAAAATTTAATGATCAGTACAGTAGAACCCTGTTATAATGTTTTTCAAGGGAGCACAAGAAAAAAACATTATAAGCAGGAAAACGTTATAAGCAGGAAATCTCAATTTAGCACTTAACAATGTTCTAGCTTTGTACCAATGGACTCACCAAGTTATTTTAACAACTTTAATGTTAAAACCAAAGATAGTATACTTGATACATGAATTTTCTGAAACAAGCCAACAATTTTTCAACTTCGTCTTGTTCCCTGGTTAAATTTTGTTTTTCTTTAAAGATACACTACCTCATTTTTTGTAAAATTGTCTCACGATTCATGACGACAATATTAAGAGTGAGAACGTCTACTCCTTCGCCACCTGAAAATGTTCAATTTTGGGATTCTTACTAATGAATGAAAAAAAAAAATATTTGTAAGCAAAGCTCAATGGTTGGCAACTTAAATATCGTAGGACTATGTACGTGCATCTGAATACCCACTGGAATGGCAAGGAAGAGAAGAGTTGACTAAGGGTGCCAACTGACACGTAACTATGAACATTGCGTACCTTCAGTATATTGCATAAAATTGTATTTTAACATACTTCATGTATTGTATGGCAATGATTGTAAACATAAACATACATAAAGGAAACTTTTTATCGTAAGTGTTGGAATAATTTGATTTTAAAACATTTTTTCCCCATTTATTGAATGTTAGAAAGCAAACATTATAAGCAGGAAATTGCACTATTTATGAACGTTATATGCAGGAAATAAATACGTTGTCCTTATGGGGGAAATATATGGACTTTAAAAATATGACATTATAAGCAGGAAAACATTATATGCAGGAACATTATAACAGGGTTCTACTGTATTTAGATTAACAGGTTCGGGAAAATAAGGCGAATAGGACCTGAAATGAGCAGTACATAGGTTAGGTTAAGATAGGTTAGCTGCATAACTAAAAAATAATAATTTATATCATAACATAAATATTTTAACAAACATTTTTCCTTATAATTATTGTAGCTGACTTAACCTAACCAACCTTTCACTTTAAGACTATTACAGTAGAGCACCCTTCAACCGTAATTCCCACAAACGGAACTTCTGATATCCAGAACTACTTTTCCAAAAAAAATTAAAACATTACAAAACATCTCCAAAACATTTCCGCACTGGAAGGAGGCATTTTTGCTTTTGCCTGACTGTACATGTCTTGTAGGCGCGGGCGCACGTCTGTCAGAGGCTAATTATAGCCAGTCTTTCCCGCACATTGCATAAATACACCGCTGGTTTTCGTGTCTGACGTGAATTACTATAAAGATGTTTATGCTATAAGTAGTTTTATTGATTCACTATGTCAAGTAAACGGAAAATTCCGGCCGGCCTGAGAGTATGTACACCGACTCCCACTACACACGCTGACACACGTGATAGCGAGTAACATTTACTTCCAACGTGTGATGCTTTCAGTTTGTAGACAATAATTTAGTGTACAAATATGTATTATGTACATATTTATATGTTAATATATGGTTAAACAGTCTACATTTACCTGTATTTCTCTATCTCTGTGTTTTTTAACGAGATGCTTGAAGTGTTATTCTTGTGTATGTGAAATGTAAACTGTGCGTGGCAGTGACTGTACACTCTCCAGGAAGTGTGAATCACTAGCACGTCAACACAGGAGTAACACAACACTGCAGCTGTAGTCCTACCTCCCCCGAACCCTCTTCTTCATCCTCTTCGCTCACGCACGCACCCACCCACAGAGATAAGAAACACGTGCCTGCCAGTTTGCTTGAATGAAGGTCATTCAACCCGCCCGGAGGCCGGCCCTACCGCAACTCCCCTTACCCGGAATTTTCCCATAACTGGAATAGACCTCCCCCCAATGATTCCGGTTGAGGGGTGCTCTACTGTAGTCTAATTTTCCAGAAGTTGTTATACAATATGAAAAAAAATTTAGTGAGATTTTGATTTTCATTCTTAATATTCAAATTCACTATTCATATTTTAAATAATTTGGTATTCATATTCAATTTGCACAGGCCTACCAAAATATGACCATTTTCATGTTGGCAGATTTTTTTTTTACCTGATGCATACTGCAGCTATAATGATGCATGTTTTTTTTTAGCCAGCCAATGTGCAACTGGACTGTGCCAAATTGCCATATATTGTCCCACGCACTGTTTGCTTACGCTGGTCCATCAAGCAAAACAACGGGGCCCATATCAAAGACTTCGGGCCTTCATTTTTTTACTTCACAGTAACTAAATTACTGTTTTATCATGTTGTGTAAGATAACTTCACATACAATGTTTTACATTTTAAAATTGTATCAAGTCTATACAAACTTATTTTAATTGTATAGTTTTTACAAATTTATGTTTTTATGTACATTAAAACTTTGATTAGCTGTCAGTTCTCCTATATCTATTTTTTTTTTTTTTTTTTTTTAAAAAAGGAATCAACAGACATTTTAAAAATTGTCAACGCATTACTATTACCCCTTACTGCATAAAACTGTAAGTGTATGTACGTATGAATCATTTACGTATCAAGGATTTTATCTTCATTTTCGTCCCAAACTCGCAAGAGGCACTCTGAAAGGCTGGAGCAGAACATAGTCAGTAACAAGTTATTTTTTTGTTCAATATTTTTGTGCTGTCATCATTTGTGGGGGTTTTTTTTTATTCTGTTGATCTAATTTTCTTTGTTTTTTCTTTGTTTGTTCTTTGTTTGTTGACCATATTCTTGTTATGGAATATTATGTGGTGTTTATATCCTGTTGACAACAGCAATTTTTTGCTTAATTTGTGTTTTCATCTTTTGTGTTTTTTGTAGTTTTCTTCTACAGACATACATGTGATTAGCAATGGCGTATGTCCAAAAGCTTACATCAAGTCATGCACTCCCATTGCACAAATCTTTCAAAGATAATAACAAGTTGGAGGTCATGTCCATAAGGTGCTGGCACAGTGATTGTGCTGCACGGTGTTGTACGGTGGCCTGAATGTTGAACAGCCGTGCAGATCAGTGGGTTACTGCGAACATAAGCATGAGTCCTTGACTAGAGGGTGTCTGTCTCACTCTTAGTTTGCACATCAGAGTAAATAGTGACCCTTGTTGCCAGGTTGAACACCGTATTCATTCTTACCGTCATTAACTATGATAAGTAGGGATATGGGCCAATGAAATCCTCAAATACCATCCAACCCTCAGTATTCGAAGATTTCGTATTCAAGGAAAACCGGTCGAAGAAAAATATTATATGTAATAACTTAAATTTAAATAATTCAACACTGTGAAGTTTACTAGGCCAGTTTTTTTCATTCCTATCTATCCTGTTAATGTTCTCCAAATTATTGTACATTTAACATGTAATTATATAGATAAAATTCTATATGTGTGTATTCTGTAAATTTTGTTTGTGAAACAAAAAATTTTTAAGTGGACGTTTCAACATCATAGTTAATATTTTTAATTTCTTGTGCATTATTTAATTTTTGATCCTTCAGACCTAGATTCGGATTTGAGGGGTGTATCTAGATACTATTTGAAATTAAAATTTGATTCAAGAAAATTTTACTACTATATTTGATTTACTTAAGACCATAGAATAGTGTCCATTGACAGTATTATTACATATTATGGCATACTGAAAGAGAAAAAAAAGAAACTAAACACTAAACTCCAATTATTATTTAACAAGAGAAACTGTTGGTGGCAGGCATTCTATTAAATTATTTACTATGCTCAAACAGAGCTAAAAAATTTTAATAAATAAAATAATTTTTATTAATAAACTGTTGAAACCAATATGGTGTTTCAGTTTCTTCTTTGAAGAAAATATTTAACATTACGAGATTATGCTACAAATGAAATACAATTAGAAACATTTTTCCAAAATTCTCATTCCAAATTTTACTTTTAAAGAAATGCAATGTTACAGATGCTTTTGAAAAAATGTAACTTCATTATAAATCAGTGTGTAAAACATATGTGCTGTATGGTATGTGCGCTTAGAAACAAGACCCGTGCTTGTGCCAGACATCATGCATTTGAAAGAGAGAGTGAACGTCCCCTTGTCGCACTGCGGGCCAAGGGTGAGACAGCAGCAGTTTCTTGTCATGGAAAAGCCCAACTGCGACTGACCGTACTTGTCGTCGTCGAGTCATCGAGATCATCGCTGCGTTCACCTGTGGTGTCTGCAGTGGGGTTGCTTTTGATCTGCTCGCTGCTCCTGTCGCGACTGCCTCGTCATTGTTAGCCGGTATATTGTGTTCGTCTGTGCGGTCCGCCGGCGGGATTCTGCATGTTGTTCGAGCTTTTTACTCGGCTTATCCTCGGGTGTGTTTATGTACTCGTATTTGCTGTCCATCAACTGAGAGGTTTCCTGATGGCCAACTGTGCGTGGGCGTGCCGTGTGTTCCGCAGCAGCCAGGACTCGCTGCACCGGGGGCTGGCGGGGTCCGGCCCAGCGGGAGCCCAGCCCATGTCCGCAGCCGCAGCCGCCGCGGCCGCCGCGCAGAAGAAGAAGGGCATCAAGTCCTCGCTGGGCCGCTTCTTCAGCAAGAAGGAGAAGGTTGGTGTGCCTGCAAACCCCCCTCCCTCCCTCCGTGCCTTCAGCCCGTCCCCGTGTCGGCGTTTCACACGCCGTGCTGGTGTCGTCCACCCGCAGCATCGCACAGCTCCTGGTTCGTTCCTCAGCTGAATGTCCATAACTGGCATGTTCGAAAACCAAAGTATTAAACCCAGTATTCGTGTGCTGCACTTCAGTGATTAACAAGCTAAGTCATTAATTAAAAACACTCACCCAGTACGATAGAAACTAAGTTATTATTTTATACTTAGTACAATATATATTAGGTAAACTAAAGATTTATGAAATGAATTCTATATTTTAACAGAAAAAATGATGTAATTAAGTTGAATTTTGGGGAATTTCGCTGCATTTTGGTGTTATGCAGGTTTTTCTGTCGTCCATTTCGGTGTTACATTTCGCTGGTATTTTTGGTTTATCATTATTTGCAATATCAGCTTGCCTCTACTCATTACTTGCGTAAAGCTTTGTATGTAGTAAATATTGGATACAGATCTAGGTTGGCGGGTAGACATGTTAGGCGACAGCATGAGGCTCTCGGAGTGCTCCTGGAGTCCGGGAAGCACACAGGGCCCAGGAAGACGCACGGGACGGTCCGTGCTGAGCCGGAGCCATGTGTGCTGCAGGGCAAGGTGAAGGAGCAGTCGGCGGGCGACGCAGCCGTGATGGCCGCCTCGTACGGAGACGGGGACGTCTCGGCGGACACGCTGAGCCTCAGCGGGGGGCTCGGCCAGAAGGGAGACTTCGACCGCAGGAAGAAGAAGAAGTGAGTATTCCTCCAGCTACCACCGGTTCGCTCCCCACACACGTTAATGGTTTCACGGGCGGTGCCGAGCTGTCCTACGTACAATTACATTCCTTTATGGTTTTATTTGGTGTTCGAGAGTTTGCTTTAATGCGTTCAAATATTTTACTGCCTGTTGAGTGGCCTCTTTTATCTTTTAAAAATTGTTTTGCAAAATTTGTGTGTCATGGTTTTGGCTATGCAGCACTCTGACAATTAATTGTTTCTTGGTGATAAGTGCTGTCATGCTTGTAGAAATAAACGCCACATATGCACAAATATAAAAAAAAATTAGTGCAGATGTTAAACATAAAACGTTCACAACGATAACACTTGAAACTTTGATACTTACTGTTTATGCAAGGAAAATAAGACACACATTCAAATTCATTTATGTTTTTCCATGTGTCCATGTATCTTTCTTTATCTCATCCTTCAAATTCCGTTTACTTAGGCAAAACCCCCTAAATAATAAAGCAAAACTAAGAGCTTTTAAAGTGAAATAAAAACACAAATGGCTTGGTTGTGGAGTGGCAGGCCTGAGACGACAAACACACCCTTCTTCTTCCCATTTATATATCAGAATTAATTTAGTTTTCTTGGTAAACTACTGATACAAAATAAATGTTAACCTGGTTTACACACTAGCATAGCTATCCATTTTTTTTTACTTAGATACAAAAAAATTCAAGTTGCGTCAACACAAAATTACCTATTCCGTTTCAATATAATCAATGTGAAAATGGACTAGGTGTTGAAATAACAAATAAGCTATTATTTTATTTTCATATTGTCACATTTACCATAAAAAAAAAGCATAAAGTACGTCATCATTAATTGTTTAACTATGTGAACACGAGATAACAGGCATTTTACATTAACAGATTCGTTATTAGCTTAGCCAGATGACTGTGAATAATTACATAGTATGAGAAGGTAATAAATTCAAGTGAAATTTTTAAAGCATTTTTGATTAAATTTTTGGAATGATTTCAGCATTTTCGTATTATTGGCCCACGAACAAAACTTTGGTTTCCGTATCTTCACGTGGAACCAGTTTTCTTCTGGGATGATATCAAGAGCTCTGTAGGATTGTCGGGCGCGCTCAGCTACGGTGGACGCGGGGGAACGGGCGTGCTGGCGTGCCGCCGTGCCGCCGTGCCTGGCTGAGACCCGCGCGTGTTGCAGGCACGAGCTGCTGGCCGAGGCCATGAAGGCCGGCACGCCCTTCGCGCTGTGGAACGGACCGACCATCGTGGCGTGGCTGGAGCTGTGGGTGGGGATGCCCGCGTGGTACGTCGCAGCGTGCCGCGCCAACGTCAAGTCGGGCGCCATCATGAGCGCGCTCAGCGACACCGAGATACAGCGTGAAATAGGCATCAGGTTGGTAGCTCCATCCCACAGTCACTGATTAAAAAACTACAAGATAATTGAACAATCAAGGTTTCTGCAAAAACAGGGAAAAATCAGGGAATTGAAAATCAGCCATTCATTCCAGCAAATGCTCACTTCTATACCATAATTTTTTTTTCTCTGCTTTTTAAGGAACTGTTTTTAATATCATTTTTTTAACACTCAGTTTGGAATTTTTGAATGCATTTTGCGTATCGTGTTGCAGTTAGCTTTAATGTTTGTTTTTTTTCCAAAACCAGTCGGGTGTTGAGCTTGTGCTACTGTCGTCGTCCAGGCTATTCCCCGGGAAAGGTGCAGCTGCCCGACTGCTCGAGGTAGAGGGGGGTTCCGGCCTCGTGGCCTCCGGGGGATGCTAACCTGGTGCTCGTAATCACAACGTCAGAGTTCAAAGGGCGACTGCAGGTATATTAACACACCGACCCTGATACATGGGGCTGACCCCGTCCCCGCCTGTGCACGTCTTAGGGGGAAGCCCGGCTCCGTGAGCTGTGCCACGCCGATCTGTGCCGCACTGCAAATCAATGCGCTACTGACTCTGACACGAAGTCTACTGGCTACACGATGTTCAGGATATGCTCCAAATATCTGTGCGTTGCGAGGCGTGTCTCTCACGTCTGACTCGTGACTGTCTGTTAGGACGCCCGCGCCACGAGGGCCAATCGCGGTTCTCACAACCTATATTTGTACACAAAATTAATTATGACAGCCGAGATTTTACTGGCGATGCCACGTAGTTCCGCGCGTCTAGCAACAGGCCTATCCTCGTCAGCGACGCTGAATGACTATGCTTACCCGCGCTGGGAAATAAACCGCGACCTCTCCACTCCCGTGACCGACCGGGCCCGTGACTCGCTCGCGACTGCCGCGTGCCGCCGTCCGCGCGCGGCGCTACCCCTCCTGACATGTCTCCCCCTCCCCTCACCATCCCCCACGGAGCTCGTGACGTGTCGCAGGCGGGGCGGAACCTAAGTCGCCCAGTGCAAAATCAGAACAAGACCCTTCAAATAAAAGTAAAAAAATATATAAAAATTCAGTCTCTCTTCTGCGATACATAAATTGTCTGCTGAAAAATAAAACACATCACCCTCGTCGCCGGGAAGTACTGTCGTACTTGTTGGTACCACTGCGCCTAACTGGCCACTACACCTCCCCCCCCCCCCCCCCCCACGCCTTAGCTACACTGCACCACACACGCATAACTGGCAGGAGGGGCGTTGCCTCGTCATAACGGCCTGTAGGGAGCTAGGTAGGCACTTGGTTCGACGTCACTACGAACAATAGTTGTTGTGAATGACGTGACAATAAGATACTTTTGCTGAATACGCCATAAAATGATGGTTTCTTTTGATACTGAACTGAAACGAAATACAATCGGTAAATAAATTGTGTAGAGACAAGACGAATCTACGTTTTTTACCTTGATTTCGCATTTATCTCGGAATAGTCTAGATTTCGCATTTTATAGCGGAAAAAATATAATTTAGCATATTTTCGCATCTATTTCGCGAAAACGAAAAATCACCATCCCTAATGATAATATGGTACATTAAGTATTGTGGAGGAAAAGATTTCATGATCAGTTTGACATGTCATATATGTCTGGAATGTGTTTCGATAAGCATTTTTAGTTAAAATATTTATGTTATCTTTAAGATTGATGAGTAAAACTGGACGAAAAAGTTTGCTCGGCCAGGGAGAATCTGAAACTGGAAAACTCATGGAAATTGTCTAAAGTAAGAGATGGGGAATCCTGAAAATATTTCTGTCAAAAAAAAAGTATGTACCTAGTATACTCAAGAAGTATTTTCTCTGATCCTTACATGTGAAAATTAATAGAAAACAATCTTCCACTAACATTTTTCTTTTTTTGTTCTTTTCTTGGATTTGACATATTGCTGTATTTCCATTTTTAAAAATGTCCTATAAGTGTGCGCAGCTCACAGAACACTCACGTAAACAGCTTGTTGTCTGTGTACTGTTTGATTGATTGATTGATTGATTTATTTTTATTTCATTCAATAGACCATACATAATGGTATAGAATATGTCATAAAAAAATACAAATAAACATAAAATACAAACACACAAACAGGTACAAGAACAGCATTAAAAACATACAAAATTATAATAATAAAACAGCTGCACTTCCATGAATAAGCACCTATTTAGATAATATTATATATAAAAGAAAAGTAATACATAGAGACCTGAAAAAATAGCATTTGCTATAAAGCGAAAAATAACGTGAATTTCGGCCTTTTATTTTGAATAATGCGAATTTCAGTCTTTTGTGCTAAAAACGTGAATTTTAGCATTTTGTTTGGTGTTCTATTTTTTTTATTTCAATTTCATTAGTACACTTTGACTGCCATTTACTTAATATTAAACCAATTAGGCAATTACTTAAAGTACCGTATAATTATTCAACCCGTTCTTAGTATCAATTACAATGAAAATAAAAGTCGTGAAGCAGAACCAAATCACGTAAGCGTAATTATCGCCATTTGCCACAAACACTGCGTGGCAACGTGCGTGCCGTGCTATTGAATGTACGTAGTTCTTTTGACACGAGACAGAGTGCGCACAGTGTATGCGATCCAGCTATCGAAGTTAGACAACATGCGCGCACTCTGCACAGACACCAAACCAACTAGCTGGACTAGCTCTTGGATGTTTGGTGTTTGTTTTAGTTTTGTATTATACGTACTGCAGAGTGGCGATGGTTGTGGAGTTGAAATTTTTTATAAATTTTTTATAAATCCATTTGAGGTATTTTGTTACATAAGGACTGGAGCACGAATGCAGACGTTAGTACGGTTGTACTGTAGGCGGATGTTATCTACTCTGTGGGCAAACGTTTTGTTTACTTTTTTCACTCGTTGGCAAATACGGTAAAATGATAGTACTTACAGAAAGAATTTTTTTTTCTTTATAAACAGCAGTGGTAGCAATTGTTCTACTATCTATAAACAAGCTCATGGTCTGTTAAAATAACCTAGAAATAAAGATTCAAAATATTATGTACCAGGACTAGGTTTTCATTGTGTGTTATTTTTGCGTCCACGATGCCGAAACCAACGGTGCATGTACAGCAACGAGCAGCCGAGTTCAAAAGTGAAGGACTTTATGCTTCTGATTCTCAAACTCTTATGTGCCGTTTTTGTAACTGTGTAATTTCATATGAAAAGAAAGATGCCGTGATAAAACATACAAAAACACAAAAACACATCAACCTTTCGAAAAAACAAAACTCTTCTGAAAATTAAAGTATGATTCAAACATCTGTACTTGCCAACCTACATAGTGCAAAAAGGAGGAAATTGGCAGTTGACAATCTTGCAGTTAAAACTACTGAGGCTTTCTCAAAAGCCAACATTCCTTTGGAAAAGCTGGATGATCCTAATTTAAGAGAATGGATGAATGAGTTTATTGAAGGTAAGTTTAATTTCAAATCTGTGACAACTAGGCATGTAGTTCTGTAAAGGATTGAGAAAATAGGGAATTTTAATTGCATTTTCTTCACATGTTTGTTTTAGGGGCTGGAGACTTGCCTTGCGTTAGATCTCTTAGGGAAACATATGTTCCTGTGATAGCACAAGCACACTTCAATGAAATAAAACAGTTAGCATAGCATAAATGTGTTGATATTCTGTGTGATGAGACTACGGATTCCAAAGGGAGATGTGTGTTTGTGGTGCTTTTTAAGATTCAGTCAAACAGTTTAACAGATCCAGTGGTAAAGGTAGCTGCAGTAAACATTCTGGAGAAAGCAGATGCTACAACATGTTCCCAGACCATTCTTGAGTGTATTAATAAATACAGTGTCAATTTCATGGACATTCAAGCAATTGTCACAGACTCAGCACGTTACATGACGAAATGTGTCACATCGTTGCAGGTCCTTTTTGGAGAGCACGTTGCCCATGTTCAATGCTGGGCCCACAAACTAGCTTTGGTAGGCAATTGCTTTTCCATTGGACTGAAAGAAGTAAATGAGGCTGTAGTAAAGGTGAAAACTGCGTTTCTTAATACACGGAAAAGGAAACATCATTATTTGCAGTATCTATCAGAACATACAACTAAAGCTGCAAATTTGTTTCCAATGCCAGTAACAACACGCTGGAACTCGTGGTTCAGAGCAGTGTTTTATTTGGCAGAATATTTGGTTGACATTGTTAATTTCTTCAAGCTAGATGAAATGAAGGCTATCAACAATAGTGGTATTCACTATGTAGCTGGTGTTTCAGAAAAAGATGTGGCAATTGTTCTTGCTCAGTGCATACCTATTTGTGAAAACTCACGCAGCTGATATTGTAAGCCTTCTCACAAAGCTTGAAGGTTCGCAGTACCCGACAGCACATTCCCTTTATGGGTATTTGAGTGATTTACTGAAAGGCTTCGAGGGCACATCAAAAGGTGTATTTGACTCCCCTTTTGAAACTTTCATGTCAGAATCATCTCTTACGACAAGTGACAAAGCACAAGTGAAACATAAATGTCAAAACTCATCAGCTCTTGCAATGACCAAACTTCAAAGTCTGATGAACAGTGATTCAAGTGCACACATTTTCAAAGCCATTAGCAAGCTGTTTAGTCCCAAAAACATTTTGCTAAATGAAACAAAAAGTGTTTTGTCGGTTTTTGACAACATCCCTGCATTTAATGGTGTGGACAATTCAGTTAGGTACAAAGGCTACGAATTCCTTAAAGAAGCTGTTCAGGATGCTGTCAAACATGAAAATGAACCGGATGTAGCAAAATTGCTGATGGCTTTGGGAGTGGAACATGAAGTATTCACAAAGGCAGCACTTAAGGCCATTTAGCTGCCCACCAACAATGTTGACAGCGAACGCCTTCTTAGTCACTACAATTTGGTGGTTACTGACAGGAGACAAAATTTAAAAGAAGAGAATATAGAAACATTTACCATGCTTTCATTTGATAGCTAATTTTGAGTGTTTGCAAGTAGATAAAACAATGACAATATTTACTTAGCTGGTGAAATGGTTGCATCTGTACTCTGTGTGTGTTGTTTTATACTCATTGTTTTTAGTTTTGTGAATTCAACAGTTTTTCGAATGTAGTAATGATTTTTTATTGTATCAACTCTTCATCCTTAACGGAAAAAAAAGGTAAATACCATTCAAAAATAACACCTATTTCCAAGAAAAATAACACATATTTCTTAAAAAAATAAAACCTACATTTTCAGGTCTCTAGTAATACATAATTACAGTAAACAAAATTAAGTATAAATATTAACATTAGAACACAATCCAACCTATATCACATAGTACACAGTTCATCATAATCATGTATAAAACCAACTGCTGCTGCGCGGGCGAAGTGAAGTGCGAGCTGCAGCACTGTTAGCACGAGCGCCGTGCCGTGCCGTGTTGCAGCAACCCCCTGCACCGGCTGAAGCTGCGCCTCGCCATCCAGGAGATGGTGTCCCTGACGAGCCCCTCCGCGCCCAAGACGTCGCGCACCACGCTGGCCTTCGGCGACATGAACCACGAGTGGATCGGCAACTACTGGCTGCCGTCGCTGGGACTGCCGCAGTACCGCACCACCTTCATGGAGTGCCTGGTGGACGCCCGCATGCTCGACCACCTCAACAAGAAGGACCTGCGCGGCCAGCTCAAGATGGTGGACAGCTTCCACAGGTGCGGGAGTTGATGTGGAACTGACTTTCCAAAGAGGTACCGTAAAACGGGGTGAATAGAAACGGTCCATTTAGAGATTCAGAAAAACTAAATCTTCAATGAAAAATCATTCTTAATAATGTTGGCAAATTACTTTAAAAATATAAGGATTAAAAATTAATGGTTTTTAGGCATGTGCGAAGGTCTCTTTTTAAATGCGAAGCGAAGTCGTAGCGAAGCTTATATTGTGCGAAGGAATGTCGAAGGAAAATCGAAGTCGAAGGATTTGAAATAACATAATTTTTAATATTAAAAAATTGTTACATAATTACGTTTCATCATGATTATATAGACTAAAGAAAATTCCATTGTACCAAACATCTTCAAAAAATGTATACTACATAAGTACTGTTAAATGTCTTAATCCACAGGAAAAATAAGTACTTTTCATTTATTTAAAATTTGTAAAATTCATTCATCTGGTTTTCATTAGTAAAGTTAAATTCCACCTGGCTTTGAAACGTGGGAGCCAGCCATTTGAGGCTTGAAAATTGTCAATTCCAAGCCTTAGTGCCTCCATTCGTGCTTTTTCTTGCAGTGCTGTGCCCAAGATGGGTATGTTATTAGAGCGTGCTTGCACAATCCAATCAAAAAGATTTTTGTCAAGGTCACTATCGATACATTTGCTATATCTTTTCCTCTTCTGGTGCAGTTTTGCAGCATTTTCTTCAATTTTTGCTCTGTCTTTTACTATTGTGGACAGAGTTGTAGGTGCAATATTAAAGCGTTTTGCAACATCACACTTTTTCTTGCAGTTGTCAACAGCTGTAAGAATCTCTGGTTTTTTGCAATGCTGATACCCACACGCTTTTGGGTACTCATAACTTCTACGGGTAGGCCTACCTACATATGCTGCCCTAATACACTTAATATTAAAAATATAAACAGGTTATCCACGTCGTCATGTCGCGTCGCCATTAAACATGCTTCACGAAACGTCACAAAATGTTCACTAGCGTCGGAAACGTGCCACTATATCTGTTAAATAAATGTTACATACGTATTACATTTGTGTACGATTGCGAAAGATGTCAATCTGAAATGATGTTTACAAACAAATTATAGGTTAGGTCATCGTAACAGAAAACAAACGGTAACAAAAACGCGTTAGTAGTCGTTGGCCATCGTATAATCCACGTTTTATGTATCTAGCCAGATATGGCCGCCATTGGCCAATATCCATTGCTACAAATTCAAACGCGAAAATAAGCATTTTGTAGGATAAATATTATAATCTAATCGTTTTTTTCTTAATTGAAAAAGTTAAGCGTTTTTTATTTATAACTGTTGATTATTCCGCATAAATGTTATGTTGTTACACCAATCACACAAAAAACGGACATTTTTTTTATACGAATGAATTTTCTATCCGCACGGTTACCAGCACTGCAACTGCCATTTTACTCAACCAAATAAAGAAAACGTCTGTAAACAATTTCCACAAGACCTGTCGTTAAACAAAGCTATAGAATTGTGAATGAAATGAGAAAATGTTTAATATTTTGTGTATTAATATCGGCAAAACGATACGTATTAACGAGAAATTACCGTCCAGGGCTTTGAAAAACGTACATTATATATTTATTATGCTTATTAATTTGCATGGCGTTTCAAGAGACCGGCGGCTTTATACGTTATACTGGATTGTACATTAACAAGAGGGACGTACTAGAGAGAATTTGCTGTATACATAATCGGGAAATTACTCGCCGCAAATATATTTTGGCAGTATATACATATTGATCCAAATAGTGGGCCAAACGTTTCTGACAAAAATCTTCTACTTTTCCACTCGAAGTTTATTTTTGTCGAAGCCAAAGTAGAAGGAAAAAAATATCTTCGATTCGACTTCGATTACTCGAAGCTTCGCACACCCCTAATGGTTTTATTCATAAATACCTTCTTAGCAGACTGTTTCTATTCACCCCGTTTTACGGTATATAAGAAATTATTATTATCATTATTAATTTTTATTTCACAAATATGTTCACATAACTATTATACTGCAGAGAATATAACACATACATTGTTTTAATGTTACCAATATCTTATATGTAACATCTGGAGAAATTTCATAGAGTGTGGTTTATATCTGGCATAATGCATTAAATTTTTTAAGTACCTACATTTGTTCGTAGGTTTGAAAGTTATGTTTTCTGCCCATTGAGCATGATATAATGACCACGGTCACATAGATAGGCCCTTTTAACTTCCCTTCGTTCTATGTCGACTTAGTGAAGCTCGCGGCGGCCTTGCGAACTAACGGCGCTAGTAGTAAGTAGTAGGTGTCCCGTTGGATTAAATGGTAGTTTCATATAAAAGAGAAAAAAAAATTTAAAAAAAAAGTTTTTTTTTTTTTTTAATAAACGTCGGGTAAAGTTGAGGGTTTTTATATTATTTGGAAGCTTTGTAGTGTTTGTATACATAGCAATAACTTGTAACTTGGGCAATATTGTCAGTTAAAGTTTTAATCTAAGGTATGTACTATTTAACCAGTTTTTTTTTCTTCGATTGATAAGTCAGCGGTGTGGTGAGTTTCTTCCAGAGACACAGTAACTAGTACTAGAGTGTTATGTCGCTCTGTCCTGTTGGATGAGACGTGGTGGTCTGGAGCCACCGCGGCTCCAACACAAGCGTGAGAGGGGAGCGTGGGCTGTGGGGTTGGCAGGACCAGCCTGCAGTACGGCATCTCGTGCCTCAAGAGGCTCAACTACGACCGGAAGCAGCTGGAGGACCGGCGCAAGGCGTGCGAGAACGAGCTGGCGGACGTGCTGGTGTGGTCCAACGAGCGCGTCATTCGCTGGGTCTCCGCCATCGGCCTCAAGGTACCGGCCGCCGTCCCGGTCCCCAGCCCCCCTGCGTTAATGTCCTCTTCAGACTGAACACTGAAGTGGGTGCCACGAACATGGTCCGTACCGCTGGATGCGATCGTGTGTGTTCCGTGTCAATCCATTGCCATGTTTTTACTTTCTACGATTAGGGACAAGACATTTTTGAAAACTGCAAACAACCACCAAATAATGCTAAATCTGATTTATTTCACTTAAAATGTTCAACTTTCTTTTCCCTTCAAAAACAGTGTAGAAATAGAACTGCACCTGGGAGTGTACCCAGAAAAGCGCTGTCCTAGCGACCGGAGTGTCCACGGGGTTGTCTGTGGGAATCCTGACTCCCCCTCTGGCTCGCGACCACACTGTGTCCCCAGTCGCAGGGACCAGACCTCGAGAACCTGCGGTCACAACTTTCCTGCAGTCCGCACCAACCTCTTCTGTGGATGTCCATAGAGTTGGCTTTCACGCAAATTTACCAAGTAAACTAAGTGGTTGTCAGTTGGAACCGCTCCTATTTATTAATGATCAGAATCAAAATTACTGTACGTGTTTTGATTTGAAAGAAGATGTAAACAAACACCATTTATAATTAAAGACAAGAGTTTAAGGTTTTAGTTTCAGGGCAATTAATTTTTTTTAAAACAGAACATTTTGACGATTTCGTTTTTATTTTTAATAAAATCTGTTGATTTAAAAAAAGATAGCATAATACTGGACAAATTTGAAAATGTTCCAGGAATCTAATTTCTCCAAACAAAACAGTGTCATTTTGACTGATACATGATGCAATCTCACAATATAATGATCTGTAATACCGTGTTTTCTCGCAAATTCATCGCACATTTTATTCTAAAATTAAGTTTGAAAAGTAGGGGTGCGACGATTATGCGGGGAAAAAAAATTTTTGTTAGGTAAAGTTATTCATAAAAAAAACCCGTTCATGGAAAGTACGTTTATTTAAAAAAAAAAAAAAAAAATGGTGGAGTATTCAAGAGCACAGCAAACAATTTACATTAATAATTCATTAAACAAAAACCCTTCTTCAACTTTAAATAGAAACACAAACGCAGGCCACTTGAATCTGCGACGTGAACTAACGCGAAAGAATGCGGGCCATCAAATGTAGTTAACTCGGCACTCGACAGAGAGCGCGCGCTGCATGCAATCGGCGAGATATCGATATTCGACTACGTGCGCGTGCTCTATACGGGAAGCAACATATCCAAACATGAATGATGCCAACTAGCGCTGGCTTCATGTTCATAAGCAGTACACCGCGGCGACACAGACGATCAGATAAAGGAAGTAACGTTGAAAAACGTCTTTAAAAGAAAATGTACACGTCAGACAACTTCGTATTTCCGTTAATTAAATAAGTAAGTGGTAATCTCTGAATAAATATTAGATTTCTACTTTAAAATACATCTTTTATACAGAAAAGATATCTACACTAGTACACCGCGGCGACGCAGACGATCAGATTAAGATAATAACGTTTAAAAACGTCTTTAAAAGAAAATTTACTTGTCAGACATCTTCATATTTCCGTTAATTAAATAAGTAAGTGGTAATTTCCGAATAAATATTAGATTTCTACTTTAAAATACATTGTTTTATACTGAAAAGATACCTACACAAAGCGCTCTGCATCTAATAGCGGGACCAAACACATCATTCGACGTTTAGGCGAGAGGTTTTTTAATCCCAATTTTGTTGGCCAAAAATATAGGTGCGACGATTACGCGATAAAAGAGGGTAAGCGTGTCTTACTATTCGGAACAAATAAAATAAACTTGTTAAAAATTCCTGTGTTTGAAAAATGTACTAATGTCGTAACGTAATCATTTTTACATTTATTGTGGTACGAACTTTACGCTAAATAAATTTCTTTCATTGAATTTTAAATTTAAAAGATTATATTTTTGTGATTGGAGCTAAGTTCTGATTGAAAATGCTGGTTACTTTATTGATTTTAGTTGCACTTCAGTGCTTTGTGGTGTAATCACGTTTATTTCGGGGTTTATATGTTGCAATGTCAGGCCTTTCGGTGTTGTTTTGGTTTTATCACACTTCACCACATAATCTTGCCTCTGTTTATGAAACTCTACTTTGTTTGTCTGACGTGGTTTCTCTCGGTGTGCACGTGATGTGGCTGGCGGGAGACGGTGCGAGTGGCGTGCGTGGCGTGTGTGCGCAGGAGTACGCCAACAACCTGCTGGAGTCGGGCGTGCACGGCGCGCTGGTGGCGCTGGACGAGGGCTTCGACCACAACAGCATGGCGCTGGCGCTGCAGATACCCACCCAGAACACCCAGGTGAGTGCCGTGTGAAGTATTCATTTCATTGCGATTTTGATATTTCTAATTTATTAAATAACAAATTTGGTTTTTAACAGGTATTTGGCAATGTTTGGAAGTGTAATTGTTACATGATTAAATTTTATTTCTGTTTAGATAGTCAGTAAAAAAAAAAGGGGGGGGGGGGGGGGTTCTGTAAAGTCGATTTACGGACGATAATTTTACGTGATAACGTCATAAGAAAACATTGATGAAAAATTGCATACTTTTTAATTTTCAAATATTATTTACAGTTTTTGCAAAATTTAATTTAAATAATTTGTTTATAACTGTTTTAAATATAATCACGAACAATTAGTTAAAAAGTCCGCCTTTACCTGTTTGATATTATAGAAGATTTTTTCTCGCATGGTGGTTGGTCGGTTCTTGCACGCTCGGCTCAGGCGGAATGTGACAATGAGTCATGCTTTTTCATGCGTGCAACCGGCGTTCATCGATTCATAAGACGTTTTCACGTCAAAAAAAAAAGATAAGGTGTTGTTAGTGATAGAATATGACAAACAGTATGAAATGGAGGTTTAATAGTTCAATTTGATTTAATCATTGAAGGTAACCTTGATTAATGTGCTACAACCTCTCTTAATAATTAATAAAACAATTCGACAGAATTCTAACTGAAGGTGTCGACAAATCATCCAGCGCTATAGCTTGGCAGAAGAGTGAACGCAGCCGAGGTCCGGGCCCGTGTTGCAGATGCGGCAGATGCTGGAGCTGGAGTTCGCCACCATGCTGCAGGTGGCCACGGAGAGGCGGGTGGAGGCCGAGCTGCCCAAGTCCTGATATTACACCACTCGCCACCCGCACTCCTAGGAAGATGGGCGTCCCCCCCTCCACGGACGCCCGCCACACGTACCCACATATATGACATAAAAAAAGAGAGCTTTAAAAGTTTATTGTATGAATATGAAATGTGCATTAATCGTGTTGAGTCTTCAGTGCCATTGTTAACCAGTCGAGATATTCCGCTTAACCTCGGTCGGGTGTCGAGTGTTCGTCGTCGTGCGCGGCGAGTTACGATCACGTTACGACTTACGAGTCCTAGGGTAATAATTATACGACGTGTATGAAATATTCTAGTTAATTATTGAAATGGTTACCAAAGTGAAACTGGTGTGCAAAGCTTTTTTTTTTTGCCAGTTTGTGTGTCTGTTTTTTCTATATGATTGTACAAAATGTTGTTGCGAGTAGAATCAAAAGAGGAGTAAATGTTAGGGAAAGTGGAGCGAGGTAGGTTTTGTCGTAGCTCTTCACAAACTCCAGTATTATTTTCTACGAGTTGATGAAATTATACTTACTATCCTCTTCTTAGAAGACTGTAATTAGCGTGCTCGCGACGGACCGAGCTGGTCGTGCGTTACGTGATGTCGTATCGGAGAGTGCCGCAGTCATGTTACCAACACGAACTCTCCAGGTCTTTCTTTCCTTGCGTCACTCACTCTTCGTTTCGTTCGTCATTGTTTGTATGCATTGCCCTCTACACAATTGCAGTCGTAACATTGTGAAGATGTTGTATTTTGTAAAATAACTGATAGTCACTTTCAGAGATTTTTAGTTTAGAATAAATTATTTTTGCCATGTAGAAAAGCTGGGAAACTGATGACAGGAGCCTTAGAATGTTTACACGACTTACAATTATTTTAGTTATCTTTAAAGAGCTTGGCCCTAAACGCAGTAGTATATTTTGATAAATTAACACCCAATCAACTTACAATTTACGTGGTTTTTGTTACCCATTGTACTTTATGTTTTAAATGTTGTTGTTATAACTCACATGGGAAATACTAGTGAACTGATAACAGAATCGTACGTTTTAAATATGTATGTAAATATGTATATGTTAGTGTAGTGAAACAACTTGAGTCTGATATCCGTGAAGGAATTAACAAATCCCCACTCAATAGAGGAAGAGCGGTGGGCTGGTGGGGTCATCGCAAGTCAGCAGCCTGGGTGCAGAGTGCTGTCGACAGTTAGGAAGTGCGGAAATGGGGCGGGGAGGGGGGAATGGGCCGCCTCACACACCCTCCCGTAGTAAACAGACAAAGAAGAGCTGAGAGTCAACGCCAGTTCCGTATTTCTTACTCGCCAGTCATCTGAGAAACAAACTTGAATTCATGGAATCTAGTGAAGTCAGATATATGGGACGACCCTTGCGGTGAAAATGTTATGTTTGTTTGTCCAAAATGAAAGATGCAACCCATACACAGAGCCAACCCTTCTGCAGGTAAATACGGTAGTTTTCAATTAAACAAAAGGGATTTCACGCAGTCAAAAGGTAGCAAAATTGTTGAAACTTGTCACAATCTTTTAACCGTTTGACGATTTACCATTGGCAGTCTTTTATCACAGCAGATTGAATGTTTCAAAACATTAGACATAGGATTGACCATAAGGGACTAGTTTATCAATTTATCGTTGGCGTGCAGTGTATCGCGTGGAGCCCTGATCGTCCTGAATGAAGTGGCTCGTCGAGGTACAGTCTGGTGAAACCACACGTGAGCAGGTGATTCATACTGTTTGCCGGTGAGGGCATCGTAGGCAACATCAGTATGTTCTCTGAATTTATTAGCAGGATACTGATAGCTAGCACATGTTATGATTCAGAGAATTTGACGATTGAAGAATCTGTTGAGGTCTTTGAACTACTTGATGTTTTTGGAACGCTTAGAATAAACAGCTGAGAAAGTGGGTTACTGGGAAATTAATTTTTCGTAAAGAAAACCACTAGAAATGAACTTCAAACTAATATTACCACAAGCCAAACTGTATGGACATCTCAAGTTTTAATGTGGCGCCATTTTGGCCCGGCTCCAGTGCTCCTGGTGACCACCAGACAGACTTGGTGCTTGAGCGTCATTGGCTGTTTCGCTGTTTCCAGCTTGTATTGCGCTGCCAGTAACTAGTGTCAGAATTAAACATTCATTTTGTTTATAAGATGAAGTATGAAAGTTACATCAAGTAAATGCGTTAGCAATTTCAATAATTATTTTTCTCTGGTCTGGTCACGGTCACGAGGCTAAACGCGGGTAGGTATTGTACGAGGATGACCTCGTGACCTCGGTGGCGAAGGGTGGCAGCGTTGAGTGTGATACAAGTTTGTTGTTACCACCAGTTAATAAATTGTTAAATATTTTTAGTTACAGGTGACTAGTAGATTATTTGAAAGCCAGTAAATAATTTGAGTAATGGTTAACAATATGCGTGCCTCTGGTGTGAGACTGATCACAAAGGCATCACAATTATTCGACGAGGCAAGGAACTAACCTAACCCATCCTTGACGGACCTTGTTCGCCTGTGAGCATTAGCTGCGACCCGACTGCCTCAAGTCCCTGTGCTTACGAGAGCAACAAGCACATGTGTACCATCTGTGGCAGGCTGGCAAGCTCCCGACATTCCACATCACATCACATCACATAAACACAACACATATGCGTAGTCACACGGGCCTTGGCAGGTGTATGATCATTGATCACACATCTTCTGTCTAGGGTGTGTACGGTGTACAGAATTTTTAGGTCAGAGTTTACTTAATCTTTGTGCCAAGTTAATTCTTCAGAAAAAAAAATTCTCTCTTTTTTTTTTAAATTAATTTTTATCATTTTTGTCCCAGTTACAAGCTCTTAAAGTTGTTGGGAGCAGTTGAACGTAATTCAGTTACTAATTCCCGTGTACGTTACAACAGGACGCGTGTGAGTAGACGCGCGCTCCTCGCGGTGTGTGCTCTAGTGTCCCAGCAGGCTGCTCCGAGGCATCAGTTCCCAGCTTTCTTACCTCCTGTAGCGGGCAGGCCGACATTCCACACCACATCGCTGTGACAAGTGTAGTCAACAACGTTTCAAACTGTGTAAAAAAGTTAAAACTCTGTGGGTCGTTTATCTTACGAGGAAGGAAAAAAAAAAAATCAAACCAACTCTGTTAACCAAACATTTGCTCATCATGTAATTTGTGAATTGCAAAATTTATTACTCTGTTTGAAAATGCATACAATCCACTTACTTGTGTACTTTTAGTTGACATTTGTGTTATTCTGTGCCTAGTTATAAAATTTTAAAGATTTTTGTTCAGCTGTTTCTAGAATTGAGTCCTTAAATTTTATATTTCAACTATTCTTGTCATGCATACAAAGAGTATGGTGTGTTCATTTGTGAAATTTTTAAGTTAAGCATTTCTTTAGTTTTTAAAGTGTGTTTCTGGCCCGCATGCATTTGTACAGATGTACAGATCGTGTACAGCGAAAGGAGTCAACTCGACTAGGAACGAAGGCATATCCAGTTAAGAAAACGTAGGCAGTTGCAATGATAAGAATGAATATTATATTAAAGTTGTTGGTGTATGCACTGTGTGTATGTATAGCTGTTGATTTCTGTATTATATGGGACCGAAACATATTATATAGATATGGATATGTACTGTATATTAGAATTGTCTGTTCATCTTGAATCCAGGGTTTATAAACACTCCAGTCGATTGTAGTCTCGTCAACTACAGGTGCTAACTCTCGCGCCTCGCCCGGGCTGGCACGACCAAGCCAGGCCGGGCAGCGAAGGACTGTGATTGGCCGATTGCAGGGACAATACTAGACCACACTGTTAATTTAAAAAAAAGTTCAATCTAGTCTGGTGCAGGAAGCTGCAATCTCACAACTAGCTATGTATTTATTATATTTTCTTTGTTTAACTTAGTTTGGTCGGGTTGCCAACAGTCCCGAGTGATGGTTCAGTGTTGACTGCGTCGTCAAGTGCAGTCTTGTTGTTGGCAGAGGAGACCTTTATCTTACTGATTAAACTGTAGACAGATAATGACTGTGTCTTTGTGTTGTGTTCCCTTGCACTGCGCGTTGTCACGCCTCGCACTGTTGCGTTGGTTCCCATTCTGCAGTTTTCATCACACACACAGTGCGCAGAGCTTCAGAAGAGACCACGCCATTTGAAAACTGCTCGACACATCAGAGTGCTGTCTGTTTACGAAAAACATTTAAGAATAGACGGAGGGCTGATGTGTAGTTCTGTTTCTGTATTTCATTTTTAAACCATATTTTTAGAAGAGCAAAAATGGCTAAAACGTGTGTTTTCAAAACAATGTTCAGGCATGAAAAGCCTGGTACAGATTCTTGAAAGCACTTGAGGTCCTTAAATTGCACCTTAAACTTCATTTCTCCACCGTATAATGTGATGGTTACCGCTCAGATTTCAAAGCTGACCTGTGCATGGCAGTTCAGAGCACTTGTGCTTAGATGCTTCACCGCACTAGAAGAACCAGCGAGCGTCACACTTATCATCCCGCCTCGCTACCACACACACACCCCAGACTGGGCCTTGACCTTAAGGGTGCTTTCGCAGCGTTTTTTTATACTGGTTTTTATTAATTTCTGTCTCTCACTTAATGGTTTGAATAAGAGTCATCAAGTGATAAATCAGACTCCAAGCAAAGTTAAATTACACGCACAAGAATTATGGTCATTGCCCAAGCAGCACACAATGATAGGGACACAGTTACGGAAGCAATTGGATGATTAAATGTTTCTTATGTTATTTATTTGTCCAGGAAGATTGAAAAATTTACAATTTATCAAAAGAAGCTTTTTTATAAAATTAAAAACACTAATACAAAAGACCCACCTAGTGCCATGTCAAGGAATTTTGTAATTTTTTTGAATCACATTTAACTTACTACATTGGTGGGTACACTAAACATCACAAAGATAACTAAAAAAAAAAGTAAATAATTATACCTAGTTAATATTTGATTACATTTTGATGAAATGCAGTTTCACTTGCTTCTTGTTTCGAATTGAGGTCAGTATAACTGCGAAATATTGTAAAACATTAGGTACAAACAGTATCGGAAGAAATGTTATTGGACTGGCACAACAAAATATTGTTTACCGTTCTTTTACAGACACTGTATTGTTCCACCCAGCACTTCTACTTCCCAACAATGAAATGTCTTCCTCTTCAGGCTGGAACTTTCTCAGCCATAATAAACATCTGTACATTATCATCACCATTTTGCTAGATAATGGAAGCTTAGCATGTTTTGGCCCTCCATTTACTCCCGAGAAAGACACTGCTACAAATTATCCAACAGACAAGATCTCTTCATTTAGAATGACATCAGATTTTTATCTTCTTACACTTCATTTGACAATGAAGGAAGTTGGGCATTATCTTTGTAATATTGGTATCTACTGATATCCACAAAACCTACACATACCATTATTGCAGACATGTACATTTTGGTTAGCTTAAATCTGCCTGGAAGTTAGGTTATTAAGTTTTTTTTAATACCAAAATAAGATGTCTTATTTGATTAACTATAAAAATCATGAGAAAATAATGCACACAATTTCTTAATTTAATGAATCGTAAAATACTAAAAATGCATTTTATTTTCAACAGATCTGTGGCTGAAGCAATTACCATAAAAAAAAGTGTGATGACAATGCCAAAAAAAAAGTTCCTGCTTCCCCCCCCCCCCTCCCCCACCCCTTTTTCCAATCTTTCATTTTGTAAATAATTGATACGCGCAGCACAGTTCTCCAGCCCTCGCTGGATAGGCTAACCATTGACTATGTTTTGGTTACTTTATTTCAAACACTTGAAGAAAGGGATTTGTAATTACTCTTCCTCCTCGCCAGTAGCACAGCAGTAGTACTACTTCTGCACTAGGTGACTGGTTCAAATACACTCTTCAATAAAAGTGTTCTTAAAATTTAGTTTGTGAGCCTCTAAAGGTTGGGTTTACGGTGAAAAACTAAAGAACTAAGTATTAGTCTAGGAGTTTTGGTGGGCCGTGTGCGAATCAGATGTTGACTTAAGAATTGGCAGAAATGGTTATATTTCATATTATTCCTTAAGAATCGTGGGAAGCATCCATTGGAGCACAGTAGAATGCCATATTGGCGTGAAATAATGTTTCCTCTGGGAAAGAAGCTTATGATAATATCAAGATAAGGGTGTATGAAATGCTGAATTTATTAGCATCCAGTCGAGAAACAATAAGAAACTTAAAAGAAAATTGTACAAAATATTTATAAAAAGCTCTGATGGGAATCGTTTATTTTGTTTTATGATTTCAGAAATTTTCTATGGTGTTTACTGAGGTGTTTAAGAATAGATTTTTTTACTATTATAGGCCTACAAGTCTATAAAAACTTTATTGACAACTCTTAAATATAGCCTACATATTTTTAACTTTACAGCCCTTTTATATTTTTATTATAGTGCAACAAGAAGCAAAAGATCCTTCTTAGACATTGACATTAGTGTCTGCACAGGTTATTTTGCATTACATGAAAAAGTACTTCAATTTAAATATTTTCCTAACCAAACTGCACTTCAAACGCAGACAATACCTACAAATACAAACGTTCAGCTTTTGTAACAAGGCTACATATTTGCGCTGTAACTCAATCATGTGCTCATCGGCATGCAGGTTAAGTTTATAATTAAGTTTTTCAATCGTAAACCCACCTTAAGCCTACTGGCATGAGTCAGAGTTCTCTAAAATAAAATAAATTTTTAAAAATAATGCCTTTAGTTTAATCAACATTTTTAGGAGGTATGTGCTGCCACATGTATGGTGCACAGTTTGTAGACTTCACGCCTATCCATACCTGCCAACTTTGGCCAGTCCAAAAGAGGGAGGTTTTTTAGTGGAGTTAATACTTGTTCCCCCAATAAAGCGGGGGGTCCGGGGGCTCTCCCCCAGGAATATTTTGTTTTGAAGATGCAAAATAGTGCTTTTAAGCATATTTCTAAGTAAAAATTATAAAAAACAGCTGGTTGAAATAGTAATATTTTTATTGGGCTAGTTGCTATTTTTAAGAATTGTCTGCACGTGCCTACTGTGGAGAGTTCAAAAGAGAAAGATTTTCCCATTTACAAAATATAGGGTAGGCAGGGCCACAAAAAGAGGACATAGTA